>NW_027517727.1:0-40176 GCF_048772815.1 Callospermophilus lateralis
TCAAGTATCCCTAGGCACAGACTGTGGAAAAGCACTTTCATTGAGAGGGGCTGCCAAGCTTCTAAGATATAAAGAGTTTCCGAAACACCAGCAAATATTTTTTCACACAATCTTGTTGATACTTGGTGGTAATGATCAGTACACAAATCCCACTTGGCTCACCAAATTTGGTCTTCTAGGTTGAAGCGTTCGTCTACAGTAGCAGTTTTTATATTTATTTTTCTCTCTGTTCTCTCCTATATAGATAGATGAATTTGGAACTCTAAATTCAACATGGTTTGTAGTAGCTCTTTGAAACTTGACAAAATAAAGGAGTTCTCAGATTTGTCACTATGTTTTGTATCCTCTTCAAGTAGCCCTAGGCACAGACTGTGGAAAAGCACTTTCATTGAATGGGGTTGCCAAGCTTCTAAGAAATAATGAGTTTCCGAAATACCAGCAAATATTTTTTCACCCAATCTTGATGATACTTGTTGCTAATGATCAGTACACAAATCCCACTTTGCTCACCAAATTTAGTTCTTCTAGGTTGTAGCTTTCGTGTACAGAGCAGTTTTTATATTTAGGTTTCCCTCTGTTCTCTCCTATACAGATAGATGAATTTGGAACTCTAAATCCAACATGGTTTGTAGTAGCTCTTTGAAACTTGACAAAATAAAGGAGTTCTCAGTTTTGTCTCTCTGGTTTGTTTCCTCTTCATGTAGCCCTAGGAACAGACTGTGGAAAAGCACTTTCATTGAGATGGGTTGCCAAGATTCTAAGAAATATCGAGTTTCCGAAATACCAGCAAATATTTTTTCACCCAATCTTGATGATACTTGGTGGTAATGATCAGTACACAAATCCCACTTGGCTCACCAAATTTAGTTCTTCTAGGTTGAAGCGTTCGTGTACAGTACCAGTTTTTATATTTAGGTTTCCCTATGTTCTCTCCTATACAGATAGATGAATTTGAAACTCTAAATCCAACATGGTTTGTAGTAGCTCTTTGAAACTTGACAAAATAAAGGAGTTCTCAGTTTTGTCTCTCTGGTTTGTTTCCTCTTCATGTAGCCGTATGAACAGACTGTGGAAAAGCACTTTCATTGAGATGAGTTTCCAAGCTTCTAAGAAATATCGAGTTTCCGAAATACCAGCAAATATTTTTTTCACCCAAACTTGATGATACTTGGTGGTAATGATCAGCACACAAATCCCACTTGGCTAACCAATTTTTGTTCATCTAGGATGAAGCATTCGTGTACAGTAGCAGTTTTTATATTTTGGTTTCCCTCTGTTCTCTCCTATATAGATAGATGAATTTGGAACTCTAAATCCAACATGGTTTGTAGTAGCTCTTTGAAACGTGGCAAAATAAAGGAGTTCTCTGTTTTGTCTCTATGGTTTGTTTCCTTTTAAAGTAGACCTAGGCACAGACTGTGGAAAGCACTTTCATTGAGATGGGTTGTCAAGCTTCTAAGAAATAACGAGTTTCCGAAATACCAGCAAATATTTTTCACACAAACTTGTTGATACTTGGTGGTAATGATCAGTACATAAATCCCACTTGGCTTACCAAATTTTGTTCTTCTAGATTGAAGCGTTCGTCTACAGTAGCAGTTTTTATATTTAGGTCTCCCTCTGTTCTCTCCTACATAGATAGATGAATTTGGAACTCTAAATCTAACATGGTTTGTAGTAGCTCCTTGAAACTTGACAAAATAAAGGAGTTCTCAGTTTTGTCTCTATGGTTTGTTTCCTCTACCAGTAGCTCTAGGCACAGACTGTGGAAAAGCACTTTCATTGAGAGGGGTTGCCAAGCTTCTAAGAAATAACGAGTTTCCGAAATACGAGCAAATATTTTTTCACACAATCTTGTTGATACTTGGTGGTAATGATCAGTACACAAATCCCACTTGGCTCACCAAATTTGGTCTTCTAGGTTGAAGCGTTCGTCTACAGTAGCAGTTTTTATATTTAGGTTTCTCTCTGTTCTCTCCTATATAGATAGATGAATTTGGAACTCTAAATCCAACATGGTTTGTAGTAGCTCTTTGAAACTTGACAAAATAAAGGAGTTCTCAGATTTGTCACTATGTTTTGTATCCTCTTCAATAGCCCTAGGCACAGACTGTGGAAAAGCACTTTCATTGAAAGGGGTTGCCAAGCTTCTAAGAAATAACGAGTTTCAGAAATACCAGCAAATATTTTTTCACCCAAACTTGATGATACTTGGTGGAAATGATTAGTATACAAATCCCACTTGGCTTACCAAATTTTGTTCTTCTAGGTTGAAGCGTTCGTCTACAGTAGCAGTTTTTATATTTAGGTTTCCCTCTGTTCTCTCCTATATAGAAAGATGAATTTGGAACTCTAAATCCAACATGCTTTGTAGTAGCTCCTTCAAACTTTACAAAATAAAGGAGTTCTCAGTTTTGTCTCTATGGTTTGTTTCCTCTACAAGTAGCCCTAGGCACAGACTGTGGAAAAGCACTTTCAATGAGAGGGGTTGCCAAGCTTCTAAGAAATAACGAGTTTCCGAAATACCAGCAAATATTTTTTCACCCAATCATTAGGATACTTGTTGATAATGATCAGTTCACAAATCCCACTTGGCTCACCAAATTTAGTTCTTCTAGGTTGAAGCGTTCGTGTACAGTAGCAGTTTTTATATTTAGGTTTCCCTCTGTTCTCTCCTATATAGATAGATGAATTTGGAACTCTAAATCCAACATGCTTTGTAGTAGCTCCTTGAAACATGACAAAATAAAGGAGTTCTCAGTTTTGTCTCTATGGTTTCTTTCCTCTTCCAGTAGCTCTAGGCACAGACTGTGGAAAAGCACTTTCATTGAGAGGGGTTGCCAAGCTTCTAAGAAATAACGAGTTTCCGAAATACCAACAAATATTTTTTCACGCAATCTTGATGATACTTGTTGATAATGATCAGTACACAAATCCCACTTGGCTCACCAAATTTAGTTCTTCTAGGTTTAAGCGTTCGTGCACAGTAGCAGTTTTTATATTTAGGTTTCCCTCTGTTCTCTCCTATATAGATAGATGAATTTGGAACTCTAAATCCAACATGGTTTGTAGTAGCTCTTTGAAACTTGGCAAAATAAAGGAGTTCTCAGTTTTGACTCTATGGTTTGTTTCCTTTTAAAGTCGCCCTAGGCACAGACTGTGGAAAGCACTTTCATTGAGATGGGTTGTCAAGCTTCTAAGAAATAACGAGTTTCTGAAATACGAGCAAATATTTTTCACACAATCTTGTTGATACTTGGTGGTAATGATCAGTCTACAAATCCCACTTGGCTCACCAAATTTTGTTCTTCTAGGTTGAAGCGTTCGTCTACAGTAGTAGTTTTTATATTTAGGTTTCTCTCTGTTCTCTCCTATATAGATAGATGAATTTGGAACTCTACATCCAACATGGTTTGTAGTAGCTCTTTGAAACTTGACAAAATAAAGGAGTTCCCAGATTTGTCTCTATGGTTTGTTTCCTCTTCAAGTAGCCCTAGGCACAGACTGTGGAAAACCACTTTCATTGAGAGGGGCTGCCAAGCTTCTAAGATATAACGAGTTTCCGAAATACCAGCAAATATTTTTTCACCCAATCTTGATGATAATTGGTGGTAATGATCAGTACACAAATCCCACTTGGCTTACCAAATTTTGATCTTCTAGATTGAAGCGTTCGTCTACAGTAGCAGTTTTTATATTTAGGTCTCCCTCTGTTCTCTCCCATATAGATAGATGAATTTGGAACTCTAAATCCAACATGCTTTGTAGTAGCTCCTTGAAACTTGACAAAATAAAGGAGTTCTCAGTTTTGTCTCTATGGTTTGTTTCCTCTTCAAGTAGCCCTAGGCACAGACTGTGGAAAAGCACTTTCATTGAGAGGGTTTGCCAAGCTTCTAAGAAATAACGAGTTTCCGAAATACCAGCAAATATTTTTTCACCCAATCTTGATGATACTTGTTGCTAATGATCAGTACACAAATCCCACTTTGCTCACCAAATTTAGTTCTTCTAGGTTGTAGCGTTCGTGTACAGTAGCAGTTTTTATATTTAGGTTTCCCTCTGTTCTCTCCTATACAGATAGATGAATTTGGAACTCTAAATCCAACATGGTTTGTAGTAGCTCTTTGAAACTTGACCAAATAAAGGAATTCCCAGTTTTGTCTCTCTGGTTTGTTTCCTCTTCATGTAGCCCTAGGAACAGACTGTGGAAAAGCACTTAAATTGAGATGCGTTGCCAAGCTTCTAAGAAATATCGAGGTTCCGAAATAACAGCAAATATTTTTTCACCCAAACTTGATGATACTTTGTGGTAATGATCAGAACACAAATCCCACTTGGCTCACCAAATTTTGTTCTTCTAGGTTGAAGCGTTCGTCTACAGTCGCAGTTTTTATATTTAGGTTTCTCTCTGTTCTCTCCTATATAGATAGATGAATTTGGAACTCTAAATCCAACCTGGTTTGTAGTAGCTCTTTGAAACTTGACAAAATAAAGGAGTTCTCAGATTTGTCTCTATGGTTTGTTTCCTCTTCAAGTAGCCCTAGGCACAGACTGTGGAAAACCACTTTCATTGAGAGGGGCTGCCAAGCTTCTAAGATATAACGAGTTTCCGAAATACCAGCAAATATTTTTTCACCCAATCTTGATGATAATTGGTGGTAATGATCAGTACACAAATCCCACTTGGCTTACCAAATTTTGATCTTCTAGATTGAAGCGTTCGTCTACAGTAGCAGTTTTTATATTTAGGTCTCCCTCTGTTCTCTCATATATAGATAGATGAATTTGGAACTCTAAATCCAACATGCTTTGTAGTACCTCCTTGAAACTTGACAAAATAAAGGAGTTCTCAGTTTTGTCTCTATGGTTTGTTTCCTCTTCAAGTAGCCCTAGGCACAGACTGTGGAAAAGCACTTTCATTGAGAGGGTTTGCCAAGCTTCTAAGAAATAACGAGTTTCCGAAATACCAGCAAATATTTTTTCACCCAATCTTGATGATACTTGTTGCTAATGATCAGTACACAAATCCCACTTTGCTCACCAAATTTAGTTCTTCTAGGTTGTAGCGTTCGTGTACAGTAGCAGTTTTTATATTTAGGTTTCCCTCTGTTCTCTCCTATACAGATAGATGAATTTGGAACTCTAAATCCAACATGGTTTGTAGTAGCTCTTTGAAACTTGACCAAATAAAGGAATTCCCAGTTTTGTCTCTCTGGTTTGTTTCCTCTTCATGTAGCCCTAGGAACAGACTGTGGAAAAGCACTTACATTGAGATGCGTTGCCAAGCTTCTAAGAAATATCGAGGTTCCGAAATAACAGCAAATATTTTTTCACCCAAACTTGATGATACTTTGTGGTAATGATCAGAACACAAATCCCACTTGGCTCACCAAATTTTGTTCTTCTAGGTTGAAGCGTTCGTCTACAGTCGCAGTTTTTATATTTAGGTTTCTCTCTGTTCTCTCCTATATAGATAGATGAATTTGGAACTCTAAATCCAACCTGGTTTGTAGTAGCTCTTTGAAACTTGACAAAATAAAGGAGTTCTCAGATTTGTCTCTATGGTTTGTTTTCTCTTCAAGTAGCCTTAGGCACAGACTGTGGAAAAACACTTTCATTGAGAGGGGTTGCAAAGCTTCTAAGAAATAACGAGTTTCCGAAATACCAGCAAATATTTTTTCACCCAATCTTGATGATACTTCTTGGTAATGATCAATACACAAATCCCACTTGGCTCACCAAATTTAGTTCTTCTAGGTTGAAGCGTTCGTGTACAGTAGCAGTTTTTATATTTAGGTTTCCCTATGTTCTCTCCTATACAGATAGATGAATTTGGAACTCTAAATCCAACATGGTTTGTAGTAGCTCTTTGAAACTTGACAAAATAAAGGAGTTCTCAGTTTTGTCTCTCTGGTTTGTTTCCTCTTCATGTAGCCCTATGAACAGACTGTGGAAAAGCACTTTCATTGAGAAGAGTTGCTAAGCTTCTAAGAAATATCGAGTTTCCGAAATACCAGCAAATATTTTTTCTCCCAAACTTGATGATACTTGGTGGTAATGATCAGCACACAATTCCCACTTGGCTAACCAATTTTTGTTCATCTAGGATGAAGCATTCGTGTACAGTAGCAGTTTTTATATTTAGGTTTCCCTCTGTTCTCTTATATATAGATAGATGAATTTGGAACTCTAAATCCAACATGGTTTGTAGTAGCTCTTTGAAACTTGACAAAATAAAGGAGTTCTCAGTTTTGTCTCTATGGTTTGTTTCCTCTTCAAGTAGCCCTAGGCACAGACTGTGGAAAAACACTTTCATTGAGAGGGGTTGCCAAGATTCTAAGAAATAACGAGTTTCCGAAATACCAGCAAATATTTTTTCACCCAATCTTGATGATATGTGATGGTAATGAAAAGTACACAAATCCCACTTGGCTCACCAAATTTTGTTTTGCTACGTTGAAGCCTTCGTTTACAGTAGCAGTATTTATTTTCAGGTTTCACTCTGTTCTCTCCTATATAGATAGATGAATTTGGAACTCTAAATCCAACATGGTTTGTAGTAGCTCTTTGAAACTTGGCAAAATAAACGAGTTCTCAATTTTGTCTCTATGGTTTGTTTCCTTTAAAGTAGCCCTAGGCACAGACTGTGGAAAGCACTTTCATTGAGATGCGTTGCCAAGCTTCTAAGAAATATCGAGGTTCCGAAATAACAGCAAATATTTTTTCACCCAAACTTGATGATACTTTGTGGTAATGATCAGAACACAAATCCCACTTGGCTCACCAAATTTTGTTCTTCTAGGTTGAAGCGTTCGTCTACAGTCGCAGTTTTTATATTTAGGTTTCTCTCTGTTCTCTCCTATATAGATAGATGAATTTGGAACTCTAAATCCAACATGCTTTGTAGTAGCTCCTTGAAACTTGACAAAATAAAGGAGTTCTCAGTTTTGTCTCTATGGTTTGTTTCCTCTTCAAGTAGCCCTAGGCACAGACTGTGGAAAAACACTTTCATTGAGAGGGGTTGCCAAGCTTCTAAGAAATAACGAGTTTCCGAAACACCAGCAAATATTTTTTCACCCAATCTTGATGATACTTGTTGCTAATGATCAGTACACAAATCCCACTTGGCTCTCCAAATTTAGTTCTTCTAGGTTGAAGCGTTCGTGTACAGTAGCAGTTTTTATATTTAGGTTTCCCCATGTTCTCTCCTATATAGATAGATGAATTTGGAACTCTAAATCCAACATGCTTTGTAGTAGCTCTTTGAAACTTGACAAAATAAAGGAGTTCTCAGTTTTGTCTCTCTGGTTTGTTTCCTCTTCAAGTAGCCCTATGAACAGACTGTGGAAAAGCACTTTCATTGAGAAGAGTTGCTAAGCTTCTAAGAAATATCGAGTTTCCGAAATACCAGCAAATATTTTTTCACCCAAACTTGATGATACTTGGTGGTAATGATCAGCACACAATTCCCACTTGGCTAACCAATTTTAGTTCTTCCAGGTTGAAGCGTTCGTATACAGTAGCAGTTTTTATATTTAGGTTTCCCTCTGTTCTCTCCTATATAGATAGATGAATTTGGAACTCTAAATCCAACATGGTTTGTAGTAGCTCTTTGAAACTTGACAAAATAAAGGAGTTCTCAGTTTTGTCTCTATGGTTTGTTTCCTCTTCAAGTAGCCCTAGGCACAGACTGTGGAAAAACACTTTCATTGAGAGGGGTTGCCAAGCTTCTAAGAAATAACGAGTTTCCTGAATACCAGCAAATATTTTTTCACCCAATCTTGATGATACGTGATGGTAATGAAAAGTACACAAATCCCACTTGGCTCACCAAATTTTGTTTTGCTACGTTGAAGCCTTCGTTTACAGTAGCAGTATTTATTTTCAGGTTTCACTCTGTTCTCTCCTATATAGATAGATGAATTTGGAACTCTAAATCCAACATGGTTTGTAGTAGCTCTTTGAAACTTGGCAAAATAAAGGAGTTCTCAGTTTCGTCTCTATGGTTTGTTTCCTTTTAAAGTAGCCCTAGGCACAGACTGTGGAAAGCACTTTCATTGAGATGGGTTGTCAAGCTTCTAAGAAATAACGAGTTTCCTGAATACCAGCAAATATTTTTTCACCCAATCTTGATGATACGTGATGGTAATGAAAAGTACACAAATCCCACTTGGCTCACCAAATTTTGTTTTGCTATGTTGAAGCCTTCGTTTACAGTAGCAGTTTTTATTTTCAGGTTTCACTCTGTTCTCTCCTATATAGATAGATGAATTTGGAACTCTAAATCCAACATGGTTTGTAGTAGCTCTTTGAAACTTGGCAAAATAAAGGAGTTCTCAGTTTCGTCTCTATGGTTTGTTTCCTTTTAAAGTAGCCCTAGGCACAGACTGTGGAAAGCACTTTCATTGAGATGGGTTGTCAAGCTTCTAAGAAATAACGAGTTTCCGAAATACCACCAAATATTTTTCACACAATCTTGTTGATACTTGGTGGTAATGATCAGTACACAAATCCCACTTGGCTCACCAAATTTTGTTCTTTAGGTTGAAGCGTTCGTCTACAGTAGCAGTTTTTATATTTAGGTTTCTCTCAGTTCTCTCCTATATAGATAGATGAATTTGGAACTCTAAATCCTACATGGTTTGTAGTAGCTCTTTGAAACTTGACAAAATAAAGGAGTTCTCAGATTTGTCTCTATGGTTTGTTTCCTCTTCAAGTAGTTCTAGGCACAGATTGTGGAAAAACACTTTCATTGAGAGGGGTTGCCAAGCTTCTAAGAAATAACGAGTTTCCAAAATACCAGCAAATATTTTTTCACCCAATCTTGATGATACTTGGTGGTAATGATTTGTATACAAATCCCACTTGGCTTACCAAATTTTGTTCTTCTAGGTTGAAGCGTTCGTCTACAGTAGCAGTTTTTATATTTAGATTTCCCTGTGTTCTCTCCTACATAGATAGATGAATTTAGAACTCTAAATCCAACATGCTTTGTAGTAGCTCCTTGAAACTTGACAAAATAAAGGAGTTCTCAGTTTTGTCTCTGTGGTTTGTTTCCTCTTCAAGTAGCCCTAGGCACAGACTGTGGAAAAGCAATTTCATTGAGAGGGGTTGCCAAGCTTCTAAGGAATAACGAGTTTCCGAAATACCAGCAAATATTTTTTTAACCAATCTTGATGATACTTGTTGCTAATGATCAGTACACAAATCCCACTTGGCTCACCAAATTTTGTTCTTCTAGGTTGAAGCGTTCGTGTACAGTAGCAGTTTTTATATTTAGGTTTCCCTCTGTTCTCTCCTATATAGATAGATGAATTTCTAACAATAAATCCAACATGGTTTGCAGTAGCTCTTTGATACTTGACAAAATAAAGGAGTTCTTAGTTTTGTCTCTATGGTTTGTTTCCTCTTCAAGTAGCCCTAGGCACAGACTGTGGAAAAACACTTTTATTGAGAGGGGTTGCCAAGCTTCTAAGAAATAACGAGTTTCCGAAATACCAGCAAATATTTTTTCACCCAATCTTGATATTACGTGATGGTAATGAAAAGTACACAAATCCCACTTGGCTCACCAAATTTTGTTTTGCTACGTTGAAGCCTTCGTTTACAGTAGCAGTTTTTATTTTCAGGTTTCACTCGGTTCTCTCCTATATAGATAGATGAATTTGGAACTCTAAATCCAACATGGTTTGTAGTAGCTCTTTGAAACTTGGCAAAATAAACGAGTTCTCAATTTTGTCTCTATGGTTTGTTTCCTTTTAAAGTAGCCCTAGGCACAGACTGTGGAAAGCACTTTCATTGAGATGGGTTGTCAAGCCTCTAAGAAATAACGAGTTTCCGAAATACCAGCAAATATTTTTCTCACAATCTTGTTGATACTTGTTGCTAATGATCAGTACACAAATCCCACTTGGCTCACCAAATTTTGTTCTTCTAGGTTGAAGTGTTCGTCTACAGTAGCAGTTTTTATATTTAGGTTTCCCTCTGTTCTCTCCTATATAGATAGATGAATTTGGAACTCTAAATCCAACATGCTTTGTAGTAGCTCCTTGAAACTTGACAAAATAAAGTAGTTCTCAGTTTTGTCTCTATGGTTTGTTTCCTCTTCAAGTAGCCCTAGGCACAGACTGTGGAAAAGCACTTTCATTGAGAGGGGTTGCCAAGCTTCTAAGAAATAACGAGTTTCCGAAATACCAGCAAATATTTTTTCACCCAATCTTGATGATACTTGTTGCTAATGATCAGTACACAAATCCCACTTGGCTCTCCAAATTTAGTTCTTCCAGGTTGAAGCGTTCGTGTACAGTAGCAGTTTTTATATTTAGGTTTCCCTCTTTTCTCTCCTATATAGATAGATGAATTTGGAACTCTAAATCCAACATGGTTTGTAGTAGCTCTTTGAAACTTGACAAAATAAAGGAGTTCTCAGTTTTGTCTCTATGGTTTGTTTCCTCTTCAAGTAGCCCTAGGCACAGACTGTGGAAAAACACTTTCATTGAGAGGGGTTGCCAAGCTTCTAAGAAATAACGAGTTTCCTGAATACCAGCAAATATTTTTTCACCCAATCTTGATGATACGTGATGGTAATGAAAAGTACACAAATCCCACTTGGCTCACCAAATTTTGTTTTGCTACGTTGAAGCCTTCGTTTACAGTAGCAGTTTTTATTTTCAGGTTTCACTCTGTTCTCTCCTATATAGATAGATGAATTTGGAACTCTAAATCCAACATGGTTTGTAGTAGCTCTTTGAAACTTGGCAAAATAAAGGAGTTCTCAGTTTCGTCTCTATGGTTTGTTTCCTTTTAAAGTAGCCCTAGGTACAGACTGTGGAAAGCACTTTCATTGAGATGGGTTGTCAAGCTTCTAAGAAATAACGACTTTCCGAAATACCAGCAAATATTTTTCACACAATCTTGTTGATACTTGGTGGTAATGATCAGTACACAAATCCCACTTGGCTCACCAAATTTTGTTCTTCTAGGTTGAAGCGTTCGTCTACAGTAGCAGTTTTTATATTTAGGTTTCTCTCAGTTCTCTCCTATATAGATAGATGAATTTGGAACTCTAAATCCAACATGGTTTGTAGTAGCTCTTTGAAACTTGACAAAATAAAGGAGTTCTCAGATTTGTCTCTATGGTTTGTTTCCTCTTCAAGTAGCCCTAGGCACAGACTGTGGAAAAACACTTTCATTGAGAGGGGTTGCCAAGCTTCTAAGAAATGACGAGTTTCCGAAATACCAGCAAATATTTTTTCACCCAATTTTGATGATACTTGGTGGTAATAATCAGTACACGAATCCCACTTGGCTCACCAAATTTAGTTCTTCTAGGTTGAAGCGTTCGTGTACAGTAGCAGTTTTTATATTTAGGTTTCCCTCTGTTCTCTCCTATATAGATAGATGAATTTGGAACTCTAAATCCAACATGGTTTGTACTAGCTCTTTGAAACTTGACAAAATAAAGGAGTTCTCAGTTTTGTCTCAGTGGTTTGTTTCCATTTCATGTAGCCCTAGGAACAGACTGTGGAAAAGCACTTTCATTGAGATGGGTTGCCAAGCTTCTAAGAAATATCGAGTTTCCGAAATACCAGCAAATATTTTTTCACCCAAACTTGATGATACTTGGTGGTAATGATCAGCACACAAATCCCACTTGGCTAAAAAATTTTTGTTCATCTAGGATGAAGCATTCGTGTACAGTAGCAGTTTTTATATTTAGGTTTCCCTCTGTTCTCTCCTATATAGATAGATGAATTTGGAAATCTAAATCCAACATGGTTTGTAGTAGCTCTTTGAAACTTGGCAAAATAAAGGAGTTCTAAGTTTTGTCTCTATGGTTTGTTTCCTCTTAAAGTAGTCCTAGGCACAGACTGTGGAAAGCACTTTCATTGAGATTGGTTGCCAAGCTTCTAAGAAATAACGAGTTTCCGAAATACCAGCAAATATTTCTTCACCCAATCTTGATGATACTTGGTGGTAGTGATCAGTACACAAATCCCACTTGCCTCACCAAATTTTGTTATTCTAGGTTGAAGCGTTCGTGTACAGTAGCAGTTTTTATATTTAGGTTTCCCTCTGTTCTCTCCTATATAGATAGATGAATTTGGAACTCTAAATCCAACGTGGTTTGCAGTAGCTCTTTGAAACTTGACAAAATAAAGGAGTTCTCAGATTTGTCTCTATGGTTTGTTTCCTCTTCAAGTAGCCCTAGGCACAGACTGTGGAAAAGCACTTTCATTGAGAGGGTTTACCAAGCTTCTAAGAAATAACGAGTTTCCGAAATACCAGCGAATATTTTTTCACCCAATCTTGATGATACTTGGTGGTAATGATTAGTATACAAATCCCACTTGGCTTACCAAATTTGTTCTTCTAGGTTGAAGTGTTCGTCTACAGTACCAGTTTTTATATTTAGGTTTCCCTCTGTTCTCTCCTATATAGATAGATGAATTTGGAACTCTAAATCCAACATGGTTTGTAGTAGCTCTTTTAAACTTGACAAAATAAAGGAGTTCTCAGTTTTGTCTCTATGGTTTGTTTCCTCTTCAAGTAGCCCTAGGCACAGACTGTGGAAAAACACATTCATTGAGAGGGTTGGCCAAGCTTCTAAGAAATAACGAGTTTCCGAAATACCAGCAAATATTTTTTCACCCAATCTTGATGATACGTGATGGTAATGAAAAGAACACAAATCCCACTTGGTTTACCAAATTTAGTTCTTCTAGGTTGAAGCGTTCGTGTACAGTAGCAGTTTTTATATTTAGGTTTCCCTCTGTTCTCTCCTATATAGATAGATGAATTTGGAACTCTAAATCCAACATGGTTTGTACTAGCTCTTTGAAACTTGACAAAATAAAGGAGTTCTCAGTTTTGTCTCAGTGGTTTGTTTCCATTTCATGTAGCCCTAGGAACAGACTGTGGAAAAGCACTTTCATTGAGATGGGTTGCCAAGCTTCTAAGAAATATCGAGTTTCCGAAATACCAGCAAATATTTTTTCACCCAAACTTGATGATACTTGGTGGTAATGATCAGCACACAAATCCCACTTGGCTAAAAAATTTTTGTTCATCTAGGATGAAGCATTCGTGTACAGTAGCAGTTTTTATATTTAGGTTTCCCTCTGTTCTCTCCTATATAGATAGATGAATTTGGAAATCTAAATCCAACATGGTTTGTAGTAGCTCTTTGAAACTTGGCAAAATAAAGGAGTTCTAAGTTTTGTCTCTATGGTTTGTTTCCTCTTAAAGTAGTCCTAGGCACAGACTGTGGAAAGCACTTTCATTGAGATTGGTTGCCAAGCTTCTAAGAAATAACGAGTTTCCGAAATACCAGCAAATATTTCTTCACCCAATCTTGATGATACTTGGTGGTAGTGATCAGTACACAAATCCCACTTGCCTCACCAAATTTTGTTATTCTAGGTTGAAGCGTTCGTGTACAGTAGCAGTTTTTATATTTAGGTTTCCCTCTGTTCTCTCCTATATAGATAGATGAATTTGGAACTCTAAATCCAACGTGGTTTGCAGTAGCTCTTTGAAACTTGACAAAATAAAGGAGTTCTCAGATTTGTCTCTATGGTTTGTTTCCTCTTCAAGTAGCCCTAGGCACAGACTGTGGAAAAGCACTTTCATTGAGAGGGTTTACCAAGCTTCTAAGAAATAACGAGTTTCCGAAATACCAGCGAATATTTTTTCACCCAATCTTGATGATACTTGGTGGTAATGATTAGTATACAAATCCCACTTGGCTTACCAAATTTGTTCTTCTAGGTTGAAGTGTTCGTCTACAGTAGCAGTTTTTATATTTAGGTTTCCCTCTGTTCTCTCCTATATAGATAGATGAATTTGGAACTCTAAATCCAACATGGTTTGTAGTAGCTCTTTTAAACTTGACAAAATAAAGGAGTTCTCAGTTTTGTCTCTATGGTTTGTTTCCTCTTCAAGTAGCCCTAGGCACAGACTGTGGAAAAACACATTCATTGAGAGGGTTGGCCAAGCTTCTAAGAAATAACGAGTTTCCGAAATACCAGCAAATATTTTTTCACCCAATCTTGATGATACGTGATGGTAATGAAAAGAACACAAATCCCACTTGGTTTACCAAATTTAGTTCTTCTAGGTTGAAGCGTTCGTGTACAGTAGCAGTTTTTATATTTAGGTTTCCCTCTGTTCTCTCCTATATAGATAGATGAATTTGGAACTCTAAATCCAACATGGTTTGTACTAGCTCTTTGAAACTTGACAAAATAAAGGAGTTCTCAGTTTTGTCTCAGTGGTTTGTTTCCATTTCATGTAGCCCTAGGAACAGACTGTGGAAAAGCACTTTCATTGAGATGGGTTGCCAAGCTTCTAAGAAATATCGAGTTTCCGAAATACCAGCAAATATTTTTTCACCCAAAATTGATGATACTTGGTGGTAATGATCAGCACACAAATCCCACTTGGCTAACCAATTTTTGTTCATCTAGGATGAAGCATTCGTGTACAATAGCAGTTTTTATATTTAGGTTTCCCTCTGTTCTCTCCTATATAGATAGATGAATTTGGAACTCTTAATCCAACATGGTTTGTAGTAGCTCTTTGAAACTTGACAAAATAAAGGAGTTCTCAGTTTTGTCTCTATGGTTTGTTTCCTCTTAAATTAGCCCTAGGCACAGACTGTGGAAAGCACTTTCATTGAGATTGGTTGCCAAGCTTCAAAGAAATAACGAGTTTCCGAAATACCAGCAAATATTTCTTCACCCAATCTTGATGATACTTGTTGCTAATGATCAGTACACAAATCCCACTTGGCTCACCAAATTTAGTTCTTTAGGGTGAAGCGTTCGTGTACAGTAGCAGTTTTTATATTTAGGTTTCCCTCTGTTCTCTCCTATATAGATAGATGAATTTGGAACTCTAAATCCAACATGGTTTGTAGTAGCTCTTTGAAACTTGACAAAATAAAGGAGTTCTCAGATTTGTCTCTATGGTTTGTTTCCTCTTCAAGTAGCCCTAGACACAGACTGTGGAAAAACACTTTCATTGAGAGGGGTTGCCAAGCTTCTAAGAAATAACGAGTTTCCGAAATACCAGCAAATATTTTTTCACCCAATCTTGATGATACGTGATGGTAATAAAAAGTACACAAATCCCACTTGGCTCACCAAATTTTGTTCTGCTACGTTGAAGCCTTCGTTTACAGTAGCAGTTTTTATTTTCAGGTTTCAATCTGTTCTCTCCTATATAGATAGATGAATTTGGAACTCTAAATCCACATGGTTTGTAGTAGCTCTTTGAAACTTGGCAAAATAAAGGAGTTCTCAGTTTTGTCTCTATTGTTTGTTTCCTTTTAAAGTAGCCCTAGGCACAGACTGTGGAAAGCACTTTCATTGAGATGGGTTGTCAAGCTTCTAAGAAATAACGATTTTCCGAAGTACCAGCAAATATTTTTCACACAATCTTGTTGATACTTGGTGGTAATGATCAGTACACAAATCCCACTTGGCTCACCAAATTTTGTTCTTCTAGGTTGAAGTGTTTGTCTACAGTAGCAGTTTTTTATATTTAGGTTTCTCTCTGTTCTCTCCTATATAGATAGATGAATTTGGAACTCTAAATCCAACATGCTTTGTAGTAGCTCTTTGAAACTTGACAAACAAAGGAGTTCTCAGATTTGGCTGTATGGTTTGTTTCCTCTTCAAGTAGCCCTAGGAACAGACTGTGGAAAAACACTTTCATTGAGAGGGGTTGCCAAGCTTCTAAGAAATAACGAGTTTCCGAAATACCAGCAAATATTTTTTCACCCAATCTTGATGATACTTGGTGTAAATGATCAGTACACAAATCCCACTTGGCTCACCAAATTTAGTTCTTCTAGGTTTAAGCGTTCCTGTACAGTAGCAGTTTTTATATTTAGGTTTCCCTATGTTCTCTCCTATAAAGATAGATGAATTTGGAACTCTAAATCCAACATGGTTTGTAGTAGCACTTTGAAACTTTACAAAATAAAGGAGTTCTCAGTTTTGTCTCTATGGTTTGTTTCCTCTTAAAGTAGTCCTAGGCACAGACTGTGGAAAGCACTTTCATTGAGATTTTTGCCAAGGTTCTAAGAAATAACGAGTTTCCGAAATACCAGCAAATATTTCTTCACTCAATCTTGATGATACTTGGTGGCAGTGATCAGTACCCAAATCCCACTTGCCTCACCAAATTTTGTTCTTCTAGGTTGAAGCGTTCGTCTACAGTAGCAGTTTTTATATTTAGGTTTCTCTCTGTTCTCTCCTATATAGATAGATGAATTTGGAACTCTAAATCCAACATGGTTTGTAGTATCTCTTTGAAACATGACAAATAAAGGAGTTCTCAGATTTGTCTCTATGGTTTGTTTCCTCTTCAAGTAGCCCTAGGAACAGACTGTGGAAAAGCACTTTAATTGAGATGGGTTGCCAAGCTTCTAAGAAATATCGAGTTTCCGAAGTTCCAGCAAATATATTTTCACCAAACTTGATGATACTTGGTGGTAATGATCAGCACACTAATCCCACTTGGCTAACCAATTTTTGTTCATCTAGGATGAAGCATTCGTGTACAGTAGCAGTTTTTATATTTAGGTTTCCCTCTGTTCTCTCCTGTATAGATAGATGAATTTGGAACTCTAAATCCAACATGGTTTGTAGTAGCTCTTTGAAACTTGAAAAAATAAAGGAGTTCTCAGTTTTGTCGCATGGTTTGTTTCCTCTTCAAGTAGCCCTAGGCACAGACTGTGGAAAAGCACTTTCATTGAGAGGGGTTCCCAAGCTTCTAAGAAATAACGAGTTTCCGAAATACCAGCAAATATTTTTTCACCCAATCTTGATGATACTTGGTGGTAATGATCAGTACACAAAAAATCCCACTTGGCTTACCAAATTTTGTTCTTCTATGTTGAAGCGTTCGTCTACAGTAGCAGTTTTATATTTAGGTCTCCCTCTGTTCTCTCCTATATAGATAGATGAATTTGGAACTCTAAATCCAACATGCTTTGTAGTAGCTCCTTGAAACTTGACAAAATAAAGGAGTTCTCAGTTTTGTCTCGATGGTTTGTTTCCTCTTCAAGTAGCCCTAGGAACAGACTGTGCAAAGCACTTTCATTGAGATGGGTTGTCAAGCTTCTAAGAAATAACGAGTTTCCGAAATACCAGCAAATATTTTTTCACACAATCTTGTTGATACTTGGTGGTAATGATCAGTACACAAATCCCACTTGGCTCACCAAATTTGGTCTTCTAGGTTGAAGCGTTCGTCTACAGTAGCAGTTTTTATATTTAGGTTTCTCTCTGTTCTCTCCTATATAGATAGATGAATTTGGAACTCTAAATCCAACATGGTTTGTAGTAGCTCTTTGAAACTTGACAAAATAAAGGAGTTCTCAGATTTGTCACTATGTTTTGTATCCTCTTCATGTAGCCCTAGGCACAGACTGTGGAAAAGCACTTTCATTGAAAGGGGTTGCCAAGCTTCTAAGAAATAACGAGTTTCGGAAATACCAGCAAATATTTTTTCACCCAAACTTGATGATACTTGGTGGTAATGATTAGTATACAAATCCCACTTGGCTTACCAAATTTTGTTCTTCTAGGTTGAAGCGTTCGTCTACAGTAGCAGTTTTTATATTTAGGTTTCTTTCTGTTCTCTCCTATATAGAAAGATGAATTTGGAACTCTAAATCCAACATGCTTTGTAGTAGCTCCATGAAACTTTACAAAATAAAGGAGTTCTCAGTTTTGTCTCTATGGTTTGTTTCCTCTACAAGTAGCCCTAGGCACAGACTGTGGAAAAGCACTTTCAATGAGAGGGGTTGCCAAGCTTCTAAGACGAGTTTCCAAAATACCATCAAATATTTTTTCACCCAATCTTGATGATACTTGTTGCTAATGATCAGTACACAAATGCCACATGGCTCACCAAATTTAGTTCTTCTAGGTTGAAGCGTTCGTGTACAGTAGCAGTTTTTATATTTAGGTTTCCCTCCTGTTCTCTCCTATATAGATAGATGAATTTGGAACTCTAAATCCAGCATGCTTTGTAGTAGCTCCTGGAAACTTGACAAAATAAAGGAGTTCTCAGTTTTGTCTCTATGGTTTGTTTCCTCTTCAAGTAGCCCTAGGGACAGACTGTGGAAAAGCACTTTCATTGAGAGGGTTGCCAAGCTTCTAAGAAATAACGAGTTTCCGAAATACCAGCAAATATTTTTTCACCCAATCTTGATGATACTTGTTGCTAATGATCAGTACACAAATCCCACTTTGCTCACCAAATTTAGTTCTTCTAGGTTGTAGCGTTCGTGTACAGTAGCAGTTTTTATATTTAGGTTTCCCTCTGTTCTCTCCTATACAGATAGATGAATTTGGAACTCTAAATCCAACATGGTTTGTAGTAGCTCTTTGAAACTTGACAAAATAAAGGAGGTCTCAGTTTTGTCTCTCTGGTTTGTTTCCTCTTCATGTAGCCCTAGGAACAGACTGTGGAAAAGCACTTTCATTGAGATGGGTTGCCAAGCTTCTAAGAAATATCGAGTTTCGGAAATACCAGCAAATATTTTTTCACCCAAACTTGATGATACTTTGTGGTAATGATCAGCACACAAATCCCACTTGGCTCACCAAATTTTGTTCTTCTAGGTTGAAGCGTTCGTCTACAGTAGCAGTTTTTATATTTAGGTTTCTCTCTGTTCTCTCCTATATAGATAGATGAATTTGGAACTCTAAATCCAACCTGGTTTGTAGTAGCTCTTTGAAACTTGATAAAATAAAGGAGTTCTCAGATTTGTCTCTACGGTTTGTTTCCTCTTCAAGTAGCCCTAGGCACAGACTGTGGAAAAACACTTTCATTGAGAGGGGTTGCCAAGCTTCTAAGAAATAAAGAGTTTCCGAAATACCAGCAAATATTTTTTCACCCAATCTTGATGATACTTGGTGGTAATGATCAGTACACAAATCCCACTTGGCTCACCAAATTTAGTTCTTCTAGGTTGAAGCGTTCGTGTACAGTAGCAGTTTTTATATTTAGGTTTCCCTATGTTCTCTCCTATACAGATAGATGAATTTGGAACTCTAAATCCAACATGGTTTGTAGTAGCTCTTTGAAACTTGACAAAATAAAGGAGTTCTCAGTTTTGTCTCTCTGGTTTGTTTCCTCTTCATGTAGCCCTATGAACAGACTGTGGAAAAGCACTTTCATTGAGATGAGTTGCCAAGCTTCTAAGAAATATCGAGTTTCCGAAATACCAGCAAATATTTTTTTCACCCAAACTTGATGATACTTGGTGGTAATGATCAGCACACAAATCCCACTTGGCTAACCAATTTTTGTTCATCTAGGATGAAGCATTCGTGTACAGTAACAGTTTTTATATTTAGGTTTCCCTCTGTTCTCTCCTATATAGATAGATGAATTTGGAACTCTAAATCCAACATGGTTTGTAGTAGCTCCTTGAAACTTGACAAAATAAAGGAGTTCTCAGTTTTGTCTCTATGGTTTGTTTCCTCTTCAAGTAACCCTAGGCACAGACTGTGGAAAGCACTTTCATTGAGATGGGTTGTCAAGCTTCTAAGAAATAACGAGTTTCCGAAATACCAGCAAATATTTTTTCACACAATCTTGTTGATACTTGGTGGTAATGATCAGTACACAAATCCCACTTGGCTCACCAAATTTGGTCTTCTAGGTTGAAGCGTTCGTCTACAGTAGCAGTTTTTATATTTAGGTTTCTCTCTGTTCTCTCCTATATAGATAGATGAATTTGGAACTCTAAATCCAACATGGTTTCTAGTAGCTCTTTGAAACTTGACAAAATAAAGGAGTTCTCAGATTTGTCACTATGTTTTGTATCCTCTTCAATAGCCCTAGGCACAGACTGTGGAAAAGCACTTTCATTGAAAGGGGTTGCCAAGCTTCTAAGAAATAACGAGTTTCGGAAATACCAGCAAATATTTTTTCACCCAAACTTGATGATACTTGGTGGTAATGATTAGTATACAAATCCAACTTGGCTTACCAAATTTTGTTCTTCTAGGTTGAAGCGTTCGTCTACAGTAGCAGTTTTTATATTTAGGTTTCCCTCTGTTCTCTCCTATATAGATGGATGAATTTGGAACTCTAAATCCAACATGCTTTGTAGTAGCTCCTTGAAACTTGACAAAATAAAGGAGTTCTCAGTTTTGTCTCTATTGTGTGTTTCCTCTTCAAGTAGCCCTAGGCACAGACTGTGGAAAAGCACTTTCATTGAGAGTGGTTGCCAAGCTTCTGAGAAATAACGAGTTTCCGATATACCAGCAATATTTTTTCACCCAATCTTGATGATACTTGTTGATAATGATCAGTACACAATCCCACTTGGCTCTCCAAATTTAGTTCTTCTAGGTTTAAGCGTTCGTGTACAGTAGCAGTTTTTATATTTAGATTTCCCTCTGTTCTCTCCTATACAGATAGATGAATTTGGAACTCTAAATCCAACATGGTTTGTAGTAGCTCTTTGAAACTTGGCAAAATAAAGGAGTTCTCAGTTTTGTCTCTATGGTTTGTTTCCTTTTAAAGTAGCCCTAGGCACAGACTGCGGAAAGCACTTTCATTGAGATGGGTTGTCAAGCTTCTAAGAAATAACGAGTTTCCGAAATACCAGCAAATATTTTTCACACAATCTTGTTGATACTTGGTGGTAATGATCAGTACACAAATCCCACTTGGCTCACCAAATTTTGTTCTTCTAGGTTGAAGCGTTCGTCTACAGTAGTAGTTTTTATATTTAGGTTTCTCTCTGTTCTCTCCTATATAGATAGATGAATTTGGAACTCTAAATCCAACATGGTTTGTAGTAGCTCTTTGAAACTTGACAAAATAAAGGAGTTCTCAGATTTGTCTCTATGGTTTGTTTCCTCTTCAAGTAGCCCTAGGCACAGACTGTGGAAAAGCACTTTCATTGAGAGGGGCTGCCAAGCTTCTAAGATATAACGAGTTTCCGAAATACCAGCAAATATTTTTTCACCCAATCTTGATGATACTTGGTGGTAATGATCAGTACACAAATCCCACTTGGCTTACCAAATTTTGTTCTTCTAGGTTGAAGCGTTCGTCTACAGTAGCAGTTTTTATATTTAGGTCTCCCTCTGTTCTCTCCTATATAGATAGATGAATTTGGAACACTAAATCCAACATGCTTTGTAGTAGCTCCTTGAAACTTGACAAAATAAAGGAGTTCTCAGTTTTGTCTCTATGGTTTGTTTCCTCTTCAAGTAGCCCTAGGCACAGACTGTGGAAAGCACTTTCATTGAGATGGGTTGTCAAGCTTCTAAGAAATAACGAGGTTCCGAAATACCAGCAAATATTTTTTCACACAATCTTGTTGATACTTGGTGGTAATGATCAGTACACAAATCCCACTTGGCTCACCAAATTTGGTCTTCTAGGTTGAAGCGTTCGTCTACAATAGCAGTTTTTATATTTATTTTTCTCTCTGTTCTCTCCTATATAGATAGATGAATTTGGAACTCTAAATCCAACATGGTTTGTAGTAGCTCTTTGAAACTTGACAAAATAAAGGAGTTCTCAGATTTGTCACTATGTTTTGTATCCTCTTCAAGTAGCCCAAGCACAGACTGTGGAAAAGCACTTTCATTGAAAGGGGTTGCCAAGCTTCTAAGAAATAACGAGTTTCCTGAATACCAGCAAATATTTTTTCACCCAATCTTGATGATACGTGATGGTAATGAAAAGTACACAAATCCCACTTGGCTCACCAAATTTTGTTTTGCTACGTTGAAGCCTTCGTTTACAGTAGCAGTATTTATTTTCAGTTTCACTCTGTTCTCTCCTATATAGATAGATGAATTTGGAACTCTAAATCCAACATGGTTTGTAGTAGCTCTTTGAAACTTGGCAAAATAAAGGAGTTCTCAGTTTCGTCTCTATGGTTTGTTTCCTTTTAAAGTAGCCCTAGGCACAGACTGTGGAAAGCACTTTCATTGAGATGGGTTGTCAAGCTTCTAAGAAATAACGAGTTTCCTGAATACCAGCAAATATTTTTTCACCCAATCTTGATGATACGTGATGGTAATGAAAAGTACACAAATCCCACTTGGCTCACCAAATTTTGTTTTGCTATGTTGAAGCCTTCGTTTACAGTAGCAGTTTTTATTTTCAGGTTTCACTCTGTTCTCTCCTATATAGATAGATGAATTTGGAACTCTAAATCCAACATGGTTTGTAGTAGCTCTTTGAAACTTGGCAAAATAAAGGAGTTCTCAGTTTCGTCTCTATGGTTTGTTTCCTTTTAAAGTAGCCCTAGGCACAGACTGTGGAAAGCACTTTCATTGAGATGGGTTGTCAAGCTTCTAAGAAATAACGAGTTTCCGAAATACCACCAAATATTTTTCACACAATCTTGTTGATACTTGGTGGTAATGATCAGTACACAAATCCCACTTGGCTCACCAAATTTTGTTCTTCTAGGTTGAAGCGTTCGTCTACAGTAGCAGTTTTTATATTTAGGTTTCTCTCAGTTCTCTCCTATATAGATAGATGAATTTGGAACTCTAAATCCTACATGGTTTGTAGTAGCTCTTTGAAACTTGACAAAATAAAGGAGTTCTCAGATTTGTCTCTATGGTTTGTTTCCTCTTCAAGTAGTTCTAGGCACAGATTGTGGAAAAACACTTTCATTGAGAGGGGTTGCCAAGCTTCTAAGAAATAACGAGTTTCCAAAATACCAGCAAATATTTTTTCACCCAATCTTGATGATACTTGGTGGTAATGATTTGTATACAAATCCCACTTGGCTTACCAAATTTGTTCTTCTAGGTTGAAGCGTTCGTCTACAGTAGCAGTTTTTATATTTAGATTTCCCTGTGTTCTCTCCTACATAGATAGATGAATTTAGAACTCTAAATCCAACATGGTTTGTAGTAGCTCTTTGAAACTTGACAAAATAAAGGAGTTCTCAGTTTTTTCTCTGTGGTTTGTTTCCTCTTCAAGTAGCCCTAGGCACAGACTGTGGAAAAGCAATTTCATTGAGAGGGGTTGCCAAGCTTCTAAGGAATAACGAGTTTCCGAAATACCAGCAAATATTTTTTTAACCAATCTTGATGATACTTGTTGCTAATGATCAGTACACAAATCCCACTTGGCTCACCAAATTTTGTTCTTCTAGGTTGAAGCGTTCGTGTACAGTAGCAGTTTTTATATTTAGGTTTCCCTCTGTTCTCTCCTATATAGATAGATGAATTTCTAACTCTAAATCCAACATGGTTTGTAGTAGCTCTTTGAAACTTGACAAAATAAAGGAGTTCTTAGTTTTGTCTCTATGGTATGTTTCCTCTTCAAGTAGCCCTAGGCACAGACTGTGGAAAAACACTTTTATTGAGAGGGGTTGCCAAGCTTCTAAGAAATAACGAGTTTCCGAAATACCAGCAAATATTTTTTCACCCAATCTTGATATTACGTGATGGTAATGAAAAGTACACAAATCCCACTTGGCTCACCAAATTTTGTTTTGCTACGTTGAAGCCTTCGTTTACAGTAGCAGTTTTTATTTTCAGGTTTCACTCGGTTCTCTCCTATATAGATAGATGAATTTGGAACTCTAAATCCAACATGGTTTGTAGTAGCTCTTTGAAACTTGGCAAAATAAACGAGTTCTCAATTTTGTCTCTATGGTTTGTTTCCTTTTAAAGTAGCCCTAGGCACAGACTGTGGAAAGCACTTTCATTGAGATGGGTTGTCAAGCCTCTAAGAAATAACGAGTTTCCGAAATACCAGCAAATATTTTTCTCACAATCTTGTTGATACTTGTTGCTAATGATCAGTACACAAATCCCACTTGGCTCACCAAATTTTGTTCTTCTAGGTTGAAGCGTTCGTCTACAGTAGCAGTTTTTATATTTAGGTTTCCCTCTGTTCTCTCCTATATAGATAGATGAATTTGGAACTCTAAATCCAACATGCTTTGTAGTAGCTCCTTGAAACTTGACAAAATAAAGTAGTTCTCAGTTTTGTCTCTATGGTTTGTTTCCTCTTCAAGTAGCCCTAGGCACAGACTGTGGAAAAGCACTTTCATTGAGAGGGGTTGCCAAGCTTCTAAGAAATAACGAGTTTCCGAAATACCAGCAAATATTTTTTCACCCAATCTTGATGATACTTGTTGCTAATGATCAGTACACAAATCCCACTTGGCTCTCCAAATTTAGTTCTTCCAGGTTGAAGCGTTCGTGTACAGTAGCAGTTTTTATATTTAGGTTTCCCTCTTTTCTCTCCTATATAGATAGATGAATTTGGAACTCTAAATCCAACATGTTTTGTAGTAGCTCTTTGAAACTTGACAAAATAAAGGAGTTCTCAGTTTTGTCTCTATGGTTTGTTTCCTCTTCAAGTAGCCCTAGGCACAGACTGTGGAAAAACACTTTCATTGAGAGGGGTTGCCAAGCTTCTAAGAAATAACGAGTTTCCTGAATACCAGCAAATATTTTTTCACCCAATCTTGATGATACGTGATGGTAATGAAAAGTACACAAATCCCACTTGGCTCACCAAATTTTGTTTTGCTACGTTGAAGCCTTCGTTTACAGTAGCAGTTTTTATTTTCAGGTTTCTCTCAGTTCTCTCCTATATAGATAGATGAATTTGGAACTCTAAATCCAACATGGTTTGTAGTAGCTCTTTGAAACTTGACAAAATAAAGGAGTTCTCAGATTTGTCTCTATGGTTTGTTTCCTCTTCAAGTAGCCCTAGGCACAGACTGTGGAAAAACACTTTCATTGAGAGGGGTTGCCAAGCTTCTAAGAAATAACGAGTTTCCGAAATACCAGCAAATATTTTTTCACCCAATTTTGATGATACTTGGTGGTAATAATCAGTACACGAATCCCACTTGGCTCACCAAATTTAGTTCTTCTAGGTTGAAGCGTTCGTGTACAGTAGCAGTTTTTATATTTAGGTTTCCCTATGTTCTCTCCTATACAGATAGATGAATTTGGAACTCTAAATCCAACATGGTTTCTAGTAGCTCTTTGAAACTTGACAAAATAAAGGAGTTCTCAGTTTTGTCTCTCTGGTTTGTTTCCTCTTCATGTAGCCCTATGAACAGACTGTGGAAAAGCACTTTCATTGAGATGAGTTGCCAAGCTTCTAAGAAATATCGAGTTTCCGAAATACCAGCAAATATTTTTTCACCCAAACTTGATGATACTTGGTGGTAATGATCAGCACACAAATCCCACTTGGCTAAAAAATTTTTGTTCATCTAGGATGAAGCATTCGTGTACAGTAGCAGTTTTTATATTTAGGTTTCCCTCTGTTCTCTCCTATATAGATAGATGAATTTGGAAATCTAAATCCAACATGGTTTGTAGTAGCTCTTTGAAACTTGGCAAAATAAAGGAGTTCTAAGTTTTGTCTCTATGGTTTGTTTCCTCTTAAAGTAGTCCTAGGCACAGACTGTGGAAAGCACTTTCATTGAGATTGGTTGCCAAGCTTCTAAGAAATAACGATCCGAAATACCAGCAAATATTTCTTCACCCAATCTTGATGATACTTGGTGGTAGTGATCAGTACACAAATCCCACTTGCCTCACCAAATTTTGTTATTCTAGGTTGAAGCGTTCGTGTACAGTAGCAGTTTTTATATTTAGGTTTCCCTCTGTTCTCTCCTATATAGATAGATGAATTTGGAACTCTAAATCCAACGTGGTTTGCAGTAGCTCTTTGAAACTTGACAAAATAAAGGAGTTCTCAGATTTGTCTCTATGGTTTGTTTCCTCTTCAAGTAGCCCTAGGCACAGACTGTGGAAAAGCACTTTCATTGAGAGGGTTTACCAAGCTTCTAAGAAATAACGAGTTTCCGAAATACCAGCGAATATTTTTTCACCCAATCTAGATGATACTTGGTGGTAATGATTAGTATACAAATCCCACTTGGCTTACCAAATTTGTTCTTCTAGGTTGAAGTGTTCGTCTACAGTAGCAGTTTTTATATTTAGGTTTCCCTCTGTTCTCTCCTATATAGATAGATGAATTTGGAACTCTAAATCCAACATGGTTTGTAGTAGCTCTTTTAAACTTGACAAAATAAAGGAGTTCTCAGTTTTGTCTCTATGGTTTGTTTCCTCTTCAAGTAGCCCTAGGCACAGACTGTGGAAAAACACATTCATTGAGAGGGTTGACCAAGCTTCTAAGAAATAACGAGTTTCCGAAATACCAGCAAATATTTTTTCACCCAATCTTGATGATACGTGATGGTAATGAAAAGAACACAAATCCCACTTGGTTTACCAAATTTAGTTCTTCTAGGTTGAAGCGTTCGTGTACAGTAGCAGTTTTTATATTTAGGTTTCCCTCTGTTCTCTCCTATATAGATAGATGAATTTGGAACTCTAAATCCAACATGGTTTGTACTAGCTCTTTGAAACTTGACAAAATATAGGAGTTCTCAGTTTTGTCTCAGTGGTTTGTTTCCATTTCATGTAGCCCTAGGAACAGACTGTGGAAAAGCACTTTCATTGAGATGGGTTGCCAAGCTTCTAAGAAATATCGAGTTTCCGAAATACCAGCAAATATTTTTTCACCCAAAATTGATGATACTTGGTGGTAATGATCAGCACACAAATCCCACTTGGCTAACCAATTTTTGTTCATCTAGGATGAAGCATTCGTGTACAATAGCAGTTTTTATATTTAGGTTTCCCTCTGTTCTCTCCTATATAGATAGATGAATTTGGAACTCTTAATCCAACATGGTTTGTAGTAGCTCTTTGAAACTTGACAAAATAAAGGAGTTCTCAGTTTTGTCTCTATGGTTTGTTTCCTCTTAAATTAGCCCTAGGCACAGACTGTGGAAAGCACTTTCATTGAGATTGGTTGCCAAGCTTCAAAGAAATAACGAGTTTCCGAAATACCAGCAAATATTTCTTCACCCAATCTTGATGATACTTGTTGCTAATGATCAGTACACAAATCCCACTTGGCTCACCAAATTTAGTTCTTTAGGGTGAAGCGTTCGTGTACAGTAGCAGTTTTTATATTTAGGTTTCCCTCTGTTCTCTCCTATATAGATAGATGAATTTGGAACTCTAAATCCAACATGGTTTGTAGTAGCTCTTTGAAACTTGACAAAATAAAGGAGTTCTCAGATTTGTCTCTATGTTTGTTTCCTCTTCAAGTAGGCCTAGACACAGACTGTGGAAAAACACTTTCATTGAGAGGGGTTGCCAAGCTTCTAAGAATAACGAGTTTCCGAAATACCAGCAAATATTTTTTCACCCAATCTTGATGATACGTGATGGTAATAAAAAGTACACAAATCCCACTTGGCTCACCAAATTTTGTTCTGCTACGTTGAAGCCTTCGTTTACAGTAGCAGTTTTTATTTTCAGGTTTCAATCTGTTCTCTCCTATATGATAGATATGAATTTGGAACTCTAAATCCAACATGGTTTGTAGTAGCTCTTTGAAACTTGGCAAAATAAAGGAGTTCTCAGTTTTGTCTCTATTGTTTGTTTCCTTTTAAAGTAGCCCTAGGCACAGACTGTGGAAAGCACTTTCATTGAGATGGGTTGTCAAGCTTCTAAGAAATAACGATTTTCCGAAGTACCAGCAAATATTTTTCACACAATCTTGTTGATACTTGGTGGTAATGATCAGTACACAAATCCCACTTGGCTCACCAAATTTTGTTCTTCTAGGTTGAAGTGTTTGTCTACAGTAGCAGTTTTTTATATTTAGGTTTCTCTCTGTTCTCTCCTATATAGATAGATGAATTTGGAACTCTAAATCCAACATGCTTTGTAGTAGCTCTTTGAACTTGACAAAACAAAGGAGTTCTCAGATTTGTCTGTATGGTTTGTTTCCTCTTCAAGTAGCCCTAGGAACAGACTGTGGAAAAACACTTTCATTGAGAGGGGTTGCCAAGCTTCTAAGAAATAATGAGTTTCCGAAATACCAGCAAATATTTTTTCACCCAATCTTGATGATACTTGGTGTAAATGATCAGTACACAAATCCCACTTGGCTCACCAAATTTAGTTCTTCTAGGTTGAAGCGTTCCTGTACAGTAGCAGTTTTTATATTTAGGTTTCCCTATGTTCTCTCCTATAAAGATAGATGAATTTGGAACTCTAAATCCAACATGGTTTGTAGTAGCACTTTGAAACTTTACAAAATAAAGGAGTTCTCAGTTTTGTCTCTATGGTTTGTTTCCTCTTAAAGTAGTCCTAGGCACAGACTGTGGAAAGCACTTTCATTGAGATTTTTTGCCAAGGTTCTAAAAAATAACGAGTTTCCGAAATACCAGCAAATATTTCTTCACTCAATCTTGATGATACTTGGTGGCAGTGATCAGTACCCAAATCCCACTTGCCTCACCAAATTTTGTTCTTCTAGGTTGAAGCGTTCGTCTACAGTAGCAGTTTTTATATTTAGGTTTCTCTCTGTTCTCTCCTATATAGATAGATGAATTTGGAACTCTAAATCCAACATGGTTTGTAGTATCTCTTTGAAACTTGACAAAATAAAGGAGTTCTCAGATTTGTCTCTATGGTTTCTTTCCTCTTCAAGTAGCCCTAGGAACAGACTGTGGAAAAGCACTTTAATTGAGATGGGTTGCCAAGCTTCTAAGAAATATCGAGTTTCCGAAGTTCCAGCAAATATATTTTCACCCAAACTTGATGATACTTGGTGGTAATGATCAGCACACTAATCCCACTTGGCTAACCAATTTTTGTTCATCTAGGATGAAGCATTCGTGTACAGTAGCAGTTTTTATATTTAGGTTTCCCTCTGTTCTCTCCTGTATAGATAGATGAATTTGGAACTCTAAATCCAACATGGTTTGTAGTAGCTCTTTGAAACTTGAAAAAATAAAGGAGTTCTCAGTTTTGTCGCATGGTTTGTTTCCTCTTCAAGTAGCCCTAGGCACAGACTGTGGAAAAGCACTTTCATTGAGAGGGGTTCCCAAGCTTCTAAGAAATAACGAGTTTCCGAAATACCAGCAAATATTTTTTCACCCAATCTTGATGATACTTGGTGGTAATGATCAGTACACAAATCCCACTTGGCTTACCAAATTTTGTTCTTCTAGGTTGAAGCGTTCGTCTACAGTAGCAGTTTTTATATTTAGGTCTCCCTCTGTTCTCTCCTATATAGATAGATGAATTTGGAACTCTAAATCCAACATGCTTTGTAGTAGCTCCTTGAAACTTGACAAAATAAAGGAGTTCTCAGTTTTGTCTCGATGGTTTGTTTCCTCTTCAAGTAGCCCTAGGCACAGACTGTGCAAAGCACTTTCATTGAGATGGGTTGTCAAGCTTCTAAGAAATAACGAGTTTCCGAAATACCAGCAAATATTTTTTCACACAATCTTGTTGATACTTGGTGGTAATGATCAGTACACAAATCCCACTTGGCTCACCAAATTTGGTCTTCTAGGTTGAAGCGTTCGTCTACAGTAGCAGTTTTTATATTTAGGTTTCTCTCTGTTCTCTCCTATATAGATAGATGAATTTGGAACTCTAAATCCAACATGGTTTGTAGTAGCTCTTTGAAACTTGACAAAATAAAGGAGTTCTCAGATTTGTCACTATGTTTTGTATCCTCTTCATGTAGCCCTAGGCACAGACTGTGGAAAAGCACTTTCATTGAAAGGGGTTGCCAAGCTTCTAAGAAATAACGAGTTTCGGAAATACCAGCAAATATTTTTTCACCCAAACTTGATGATACTTGGTGGTAATGATTAGTATACAAATCCCACTTGGCTTACCAAATTTTGTTCTTTTAGGTTGAAGCGTTCGTCTACAGTAGCAGTTTTTATATTTAGGTTTCTTTCTGTTCTCTCCTATATAGAAAGATGAATTTGGAACTCTAAATCCAACATGCTTTGTAGTAGCTCCATGAAACTTTACAAAATAAAGGAGTTCTCAGTTTTGTCTCTATGGTTTGTTTCCTCTACAAGTAGCCCTAGGCACAGACTGTGGAAAAGCACTTTCAATGAGAGGGGTTGCCAAGCTTCTAAGACGAGTTTCCAAAATACCAGCAAATATTTTTTCACCCAATCTTGATGATACTTGTTGCTAATGATCAGTACACAAATGCCACATGGCTCACCAAATTTAGTTCTTCTAGGTTGAAGCGTTCGTGTACAGTAGCAGTTTTTATATTTAGGTTTCCCTCTGTTCTCTCCTATATAGATAGATGAATTTGGAACTCTAAATCCAGCATGCTTTGTAGTAGCTCCTTGAAACTTGACAAAATAAAGGAGTTCTCAGTTTTGTCTCTATGGTTTGTTTCCTCTTCAAGTAGCCCTAGGGACAGACTGTGGAAAAGCACTTTCATTGAGAGGGGTTGCCAAGCTTCTAAGAAATAACGAGTTTCCGAAATACCAGCAAATATTTTTTCACCCAATCTTGATGATACTTGTTGCTAATGATCAGTACACAAATCCCACTTTGCTCACCAAATTTAGTTCTTCTAGGTTGTAGCGTTCGTGTACAGTAGCAGTTTTTATATTTAGGTTTCCCTCTGTTCTCTCCTATACAGATAGATGAATTTGGAACTCTAAATCCAACATGGTTTGTAGTAGCTCTTTGAAACTTGACAAAATAAAGGAGGTCTCAGTTTTGTCTCTCTGGTTTGTTTCCTCTTCATGTAGCCCTAGGAACAGACTGTGGAAAAGCACTTTCATTGAGATGGGTTGCCAAGCTTCTAAGAAATATCGAGTTTCGGAAATACCAGCAAATATTTTTTCACCCAAACTTGATGATACTTTGTGGTAATGATCAGCACACAAATCCCACTTGGCTCACCAAATTTTGTTCTTCTAGGTTGAAGCGTTCGTCTACAGTAGCAGTTTTTATATTTAGGTTTCTCTCTGTTCTCTCCTATATAGATAGATGAATTTGGAACTCTAAATCCAACCTGGTTTGTAGTAGCTCTTTGAAACTTGATAAAATAAAGGAGTTCTCAGATTTGTCTCTACGGTTTGTTTCCTCTTCAAGTAGCCCTAGGCACAGACTGTGGAAAAACACTTTCATTGAGAGGGGTTGCCAAGCTTCTAAGAAATAAAGAGTTTCCGAAATACCAGCAAATATTTTTTCACCCAATCTTGATGATACTTGGTGGTAATGATCAGTACACAAATCCCACTTGGCTCACCAAATTTAGTTCTTCTAGGTTGAAGCGTTCGTGTACAGTAGCAGTTTTTATATTTAGGTTTCCCTATGTTCTCTCCTATACAGATAGATGAATTTGGAACTCTAAATCCAACATGGTTTGTAGTAGCTCTTTGAAACTTGACAAAATAAAGGAGTTCTCAGTTTTGTCTCTATGGTTTGTTTCCTCTTCATGTAGCCCTATGAACAGACTGTGGAAAAGCACTTTCATTGAGATGAGTTGCCAAGCTTCTAAGAAATATCGAGTTTCCGAAATACCAGCAAATATTTTTTTCACCCAAACTTGATGATACTTGGTGGTAATGATCAGCACACAAATCCCACTTGGCTAACCAATTTTTGTTCATCTAGGATGAAGCATTCGTGTACAGTAGCAGTTTTTATATTTAGGTTTCCCTCTGTTCTCTCCTATATAGATAGATGAATTTGGAACTCTAAATCCAACATGGTTTGTGTAGTAGCTCCTTGAAACTTGACAAAATAAAAGGAGTTCTCAGTTTTGTCTCTATGGTTTGTTTCCTCTTCAAGTAACCCTAGGCACAGACTGTGGAAAGCACTTTCATTGAGATGGGTTGTCAAGCTTCTAAGAAATAACGAGTTTCCGAAATACCAGCAAATATTTTTTCACACAATCTTGTTGATACATGGTGGTAATGATCAGTACACAAATCCCACTTGGCTCACCAAATTTGGTCTTCTAGGTTGAAGCGTTCGTCTACAGTAGCAGTTTTTATATTTAGGTTTCTCTCTGTTCTCTCCTATATAGATAGATGAATTTGGAACTCTAAATCCAACATGGTTTGTAGTAGCTCTTTGAAACTTGACAAAATAAAGGAGTTCTCAGATTTGTCACTATGTTTTGTATCCTCTTCATGTAGCCCTAGGCACAGACTGTGGAAAAGCACTTTCATTGAAAGGGGTTGCCAAGCTTCTAAGAAATAACGAGTTTCGGAAATACCAGCAAATATTTTTTCACCCAAACTTGATGATACTTGGTGGTAATGATTAGTATACAAATCCCACTTGGCTTACCAAATTTTGTTCTTTTAGGTTGAAGCGTTCGTCTACAGTAGCAGTTTTTATATTTAGGTTTCTTTCTGTTCTCTCCTATATAGAAAGATGAATTTGGAACTCTAAATCCAACATGCTTTGTAGTAGCTCCATGAAACTTTACAAAATAAAGGAGTTCTCAGTTTTGTCTCTATGGTTTGTTTCCTCTACAAGTAGCCCTAGGCACAGACTGTGGAAAACACTTTCAATGAGAGGGGTTGCCAAGCTTCTAAGACGAGTTTCCAAAATACCAGCAAATATTTTTTCACCCAATCTTGATGATACTTGTTGCTAATGATCAGTACACAAATGCCACATGGCTCACCAAATTTAGTTCTTCTAGGTTGAAGCGTTCGTGTACAGTAGCAGTTTTTATATTTAGGTTTCCCTCTGTTCTCTCCTATATAGATAGATGAATTTGGAACTCTAAATCCAGCATGCTTTGTAGTAGCTCCTTGAAACTTGACAAAATAAAGGAGTTCTCAGTTTTGTCTCTATGGTTTGTTTCCTCTTCAAGTAGCCCTAGGGACAGACTGTGGAAAAGCACTTTCATTGAGAGGGGTTGCCAAGCTTCTAAGAAATAACGAGTTTCCGAAATACCAGCAAATATTTTTTCACCCAATCTTGATGATACTTGTTGCTAATGATCAGTACACAAATCCCACTTTGCTCACCAAATTTAGTTCTTCTAGGTTGTAGCGTTCGTGTACAGTAGCAGTTTTTATATTTAGGTTTCCCTCTGTTCTCTCCTATACAGATAGATGAATTTGGAACTCTAAATCCAACATGGTTTGTAGTAGCTCTTTGAAACTTGACAAAATAAAGGAGGTCTCAGTTTTGTCTCTCTGGTTTGTTTCCTCTTCATGTAGCCCTAGGAACAGACTGTGGAAAAGCACTTTCATTGAGATGGGTTGCCAAGCTTCTAAGAAATATCGAGTTTCGGAAATACCAGCAAATATTTTTTTCACCCAAACTTGATGATACTTTGTGGTAATGATCAGCACACAAATCCCACTTGGCTCACCAAATTTTGTTCTTCTAGGTTGAAGCGTTCGTCTACAGTAGCAGTTTTTATATTTAGGTTTCTCTCTGTTCTCTCCTATATAGATAGATGAATTTGGAACTCTAAATCCAACCTGGTTTGTAGTAGCTCTTTGAAACTTGATAAAATAAAGGAGTTCTCAGATTTGTCTCTACGGTTTGTTTCCTCTTCAAGTAGCCCTAGGCACAGACTGTGGAAAAACACTTTCATTGAGAGGGGTTGCCAAGCTTCTAAGAAATAAAGAGTTTCCGAAATACCAGCAAATATTTTTTCACCCAATCTTGATGATACTTGGTGGTAATGATCAGTACACAAATCCCACTTGGCTCACCAAATTTAGTTCTTCTAGGTTGAAGCGTTCGTGTACAGTAGCAGTTTTTATATTTAGGTTTCCCTATGTTCTCTCCTATACAGATAGATGAATTTGGAACTCTAAATCCAACATGGTTTGTAGTAGCTCTTTGAAACTTGACAAAATAAAGGAGTTCTCAGTTTTGTCTCTATGGTTTGTTTCCTCTTCATGTAGCCCTATGAACAGACTGTGGAAAAGCACTTTCATTGAGATGAGTTGCCAAGCTTCTAAGAAATATCGAGTTTCCGAAATACCAGCAAATATTTTTTTCACCCAAACTTGATGATACTTGGTGGTAATGATCAGCACACAAATCCCACTTGGCTAACCAATTTTTGTTCATCTAGGATGAAGCATTCGTGTACAGTAACAGTTTTTATATTTAGGTTTCCCTCTGTTCTCTCCTATATAGATAGATGAATTTGGAACTCTAAATCCAACATGGTTTGTAGTAGCTCCTTGAAACTTGACAAAATAAAGGAGTTCTCAGTTTTGTCTCTATGGTTTGTTTCCTCTTCAAGTAACCCTAGGCACAGACTGTGGAAAGCACTTTCATTGAGATGGGTTGTCAAGCTTCTAAGAAATAACGAGTTTCCGAAATACCAGCAAATATTTTTTCACACAATCTTGTTGATACTTGGTGGTAATGATCAGTACACAAATCCCACTTGGCTCACCAAATTTGGTCTTCTAGGTTGAAGCGTTCGTCTACAGTAGCAGTTTTTATATTTAGGTTTCTCTCTGTTCTCTCCTATATAGATAGATGAATTTGGAACTCTAAATCCAACATGGTTTCTAGTAGCTCTTTGAAACTTGACAAAATAAAGGAGTTCTCAGATTTGTCACTATGTTTTGTATCCTCTTCAATAGCCCTAGGCACAGACTGTGAAAAAGCACTTTCATTGAAAGGGGTTGCCAAGCTTCTAAGAAATAACGAGTTTCGGAAATACCAGCAAATATTTTTTCACCCAAACTTGATGATACTTGGTGGTAATGATTAGTATACAAATCCAACTTGGCTTACCAAATTTTGTTCTTCTAGGTTGAAGCGTTCGTCTACAGTAGCAGTTTTTATATTTAGGTTTCCCTCTGTTCTCTCCTATATAGATGGATGAATTTGGAACTCTAAATCCAACATGCTTTGTAGTAGCTCCTTGAAACTTGACAAAATAAAGGAGTTCTCAGTTTTGTCTCTATTGTGTGTTTCCTCTTCAAGTAGCCCTAGGCACAGACTGTGGAAAAGCACTTTCATTGAGAGTGGTTGCCAATCTTCTGAGAAATAACGAGTTTCCGATATACCAGCAATATTTTTTCACCCAATCTTGATGATACTTGTTGATAATGATCAGTACACAAATCCCACTTGGCTCTCCAAATTTAGTTCTTCTAGGTTTAAGCGTTCGTGTACAGTAGCAGTTTTTATATTTAGATTTCCCTCTGTTCTCTCCTATACAGATAGATGAATTTGGAACTCTAAATCCAACATGGTTTGTAGTAGCTCTTTGAAACTTGGCAAAATAAAGGAGTTCTCAGTTTTGTCTCTATGGTTTGTTTCCTTTTAAAGTAGCCCTAAGCACAGACTGCGGAAAGCACTTTCATTGAGATGGGTTGTCAAGCTTCTAAGAAATAACGAGTTTCCGAAATACCAGCAAATATTTTTCACACAATCTTGTTGATACTTGGTGGTAATGATCAGTACACAAATCCCACTTGGCTCACCAAATTTTGTTCTTCTAGGTTGAAGCGTTCGTCTACAGTAGTAGTTTTTATATTTAGGTTTCTCTCTGTTCTCTCCTATATAGATAGATGAATTTGGAACTCTAAATCCAACATGGTTTGTAGTAGCTCTTTGAAACTTGACAAAATAAAGGAGTTCTCAGATTTGTCTCTATGGTTTGTTTCCTCTTCAAGTAGCCCTAGGCACAGACTGTGGAAAAGCACTTTCATTGAGAGGGGCTGCCAAGCTTCTAAGATATAACGAGTTTCCGAAATACCAGCAAATATTTTTTCACCCAATCTTGATGATACTTGGTGGTAATGATCAGTACACAAATCCCACTTGGCTTACCAAGTTTTGTTCTTCTAGGTTGAAGCGTTCGTCTACAGTAGCAGTTTTTATATTTAGGTCTCCCTCTGTTCTCTCCTATATAAATAGATGAATTTGGAACACTAAATCCAACATGCTTTGTAGTAGCTCCTTGAAACTTGACAAAATAAAGGAGTTCTCAGTTTTGTCTCTATGGTTTGTTTCCTCTTCAAGTAGCCCTAGGCACAGACTGTGGAAAGCACTTTCATTGAGATGGGTTGTCAAGCTTCTAAGAAATAACGAGGTTCCGAAATACCAGCAAATATTTTTTCACACAATCTTGTTGATACTTGGTGGTAATGATCAGTACACAAATCCCACTTGGCTCACCAAATTTGGTCTTCTAGGTTGAAGCGTTCGTCTACAATAGCAGTTTTTATATTTATTTTTCTCTCTGTTCTCTCCTATATAGATAGATGAATTTGGAACTCTAAATCCAACATGGTTTGTAGTAGCTCTTTGAAACTTGACAAAATAAAGGAGTTCTCACATTTGTCACTATGTTTTGTATCCTCTTCAAGTAGCCCAAGCACAGACTGTGGAAAAGCACTTTCATTGAAAGGGGTTGCCAAGCTTCTAAGAAATAACGAGTTTCGGAAATACCAGCAAATATTTTTTCACCCAAACTTGATGATACTTGGTGGTAATGATTAGTATACAAATCCCACTTGGCTTACCAAATTTTGTTCTTCTAGGTTGAAGCGTTCGTCTACAGTAGCAGTTTTTATATTTAGGTTTCCCTCTGTTCTCTCCTATATAGAAAGATGAATTTGGAACTCTAAATCCAACATGCTTTGTAGTAGCTCCTTGAAACTTGACAAAATAAAGGAGTTCTCAGTTTTGTCTCTATTGTGTGTTTCCTCTTCAAGTAGCCCTAGGCACAGACTGCGGAAAAGCACTTTCATTGAGAGGGGTTGCCAAGCTTCTGAGAAATAACGAGTTTCCGAAATACCAGCAAATATTTTTTCACCCAATCTTGATGATACTTGTTGATAATGATCAGTACACAAATCCCACTTGGCTCTCCAAATTTAGTTCTTCTAGGTTTAAGCGTTCGTGTACAGTAGCAGTTTTTATATTTAGATTTCCCTCTGTTCTCTCCTATATAGATAGATGAATTTGGAACTCTAAATCCAACATGGTTTGTAGTAGCTCTTTGAAACTTGGCAAAATAAAGGAGTTCTCAGTTTTGTCTCTATGGTTTGTTTCCTTTTAAAGTAGCCCTAGGCACAGACTGCGGAAAGCACTTTCATTGAGATGGGTTGTCAAGCTTCTAAGAAATAACGAGTTTCCGAAATACCAGCAAATATTTTTCACACAATCTTGTTGATACTTGGTGGTAATGATCAGTACACAAATCCCACTTGGCTCACCAAATTTTGTTCTTCTAGGATGAAGCGTTCGTCTACAGTAGTAGTTTTTATATTTAGGTTTCTCTCTGTTCTCTCCTATATAGATAGATGAATTTGGAACTCTAAATCCAACATGGTTTGTAGTAGCTCTTTGAAACTTGACAAAATAAAGGAGTTCTCATATTTGTCTCTATGGTTTGTTTCCTCTTCAAGTAGCCCTAGGCACAGACTGTGGAAAAGCACTTTCATTGAGAGGGTCTGCCAAGCTTCTAAGATATAACGAGTTTCCGAAATACCAGCAAATATTTTTTCACCCAATCTTGATGATACTTGGTGGTAATGATCAGTACACAAATCCCACTTGGCTTACCAAATTTTGTTCTTCCAGTTTGAAGCGTTCGTCTACAGTAGCAGTTTTTATATTTAGGTCTCCCTCTGTTCTCTCCTATATAGATAGATGAATTTGGAACTCTAAATCCAAGATGGTTTGTAGTAGCTCTTTGAAACTTGGCAAAATAAAGGAGTTCTCAGTTTTGTCTCTATGGTTTGTTTCCTTTTAAAGTAGCCCTAGGCACAGACTGCGGAAAGCACTTTCATTGAGATGGGTTGTCAAGCTTCTAAGAAATAACGAGTTTCCGAAATACCAGCAAATATTTTTCACACAATCTTGTTGATACTTGGTGGTAATGATCAGTACACAAATCCCACTTGGCTCACCAAATTTTGTTCTTCTAGGTTGTAGCGTTCGTGTACAGTAGCAGTTTTTATATTTAGGTTTCTCTCTGTTTTCTCCTATATAGATAGATGAATTTGGAACTCTAAATCCAACATGCTTTGTAGTAGCCCCTTGAAACTTGACAAAATAAAGGAGTTCTCAGTTTTGTCTCTATGGTTTGTTTCCTCTTCAAGTAGCCCTAGGCACAGACTGTGGAAAGCACTTTCATTGAGATGGGTTGTCAAGCTTCTAAGAAATAACGAGTTTCCGAAATACCAGCATATATTTTTTCACACAATCTTGTTGATACTTGGTGGTAATGATCAGTACACAAATCCCACTTGGCTCACCAAATTTGGTCTTCTAGGTTGAAGCGTTCGTCTACAGTAGCAGTTTTTATATTTATTTTTCTCTCTGTTCTCTCCTATATAGATAGATGAATTTGGAACTCTAAATCCAACATGCTTTGTAGTAGCTCTTTGAAACTTGACAAAATAAAGGAGTTCTCAGATTTGTCACTATGTTTTGTATCCTCTTCAAGTAGCCCTAGGCACAGACTGTGGAAAAGCACTTTCATTGAAAGGGGTTGCCAAGCTTCTAAGAAATAACGAGTTTCCGAAATACCAGCAAATATTTTTTCACCCAATCTTGATGGTACTTGTTGCTAATGATCAGTACACAAATCCCACTTTGCTCACCAAATTTAGTTCTTCTAGGTTGTAGCGTTCGTGTACAGTAGCAGTTTTTATATTTAGGTTTCCCTCTGTTCTCTCCTATACAGATAGATGAATTTGGAACTCTAAATCCAACATGGTTTGTAGTAGCTCTTTGAAACTTGACAAAATAAAGGAGTTCTCAGTTTTGTCTCGCTGGTTTGTTTCCTCTTCATGTAGCCCTAGGAACAGACTGTGGAAAAGCACTTTCATTGAGATGGGTTGCCAAGATTCTAAGAAATATCGAGTTTCCGAAATACCAGCAAATATTTTTTCACCCAAACTTGATGATACTTTGTGGTAATGATGAGCACACAAATCCCGCTTGGCTCACCAAATTTTGTTCTTCTAGGTTGAAGCGTTCGTCCTCAGTAGCAGTTTATATATTTAGGTTTCTCTCTGTTCTCTCCTATATAGATAGATGAATTTGGAACTCTAAATCCAACCTGGTTTGTAGTAGCTCTTTGAAACTTGATAAAATAAAGGAGTTCTCAGATTTGTCTCTATGGTTTGTTTCCTCTTCAAGTAGCCCTAGGCACAGACTGTGGAAAAACACTTTCATTGGGAGGGGTTGCCAAGCTTCTAAGAAATAACGAGTTTCCGAAATACCAGCAAATATTTTTTCATCCAATCTTGATGATACTTGGTGGTAATGATCAGTACACAAATCCCACTTGGCTCACCAAATTTTGTTCTTCTAGGTTGAAGCGTTCGTCTACAGTAGCAGTTTTTATATTTAGGTTTCACTCTGTTCTCTCATATATAGATAGATGAATTTGGAACTCTAAATCCAACTCGGTTTGTAGTAGCTCTTTGAAACTTGACAAAATAAAGGAGTTCTCAGTTTTGTCTCTCTGGTTTGTTTCCTCTTCATGTAGCCCTATGAACAGACTGTGGAAAAGCACTTTCATTGAGATGAGTTGCCAAGCTTCTAAGAAATATCGAGTTTCCGAAATACCAGCAAATATTTTTTTCACCCAAACTTGATGATACTTTGTGGTAATGATCAGCACACAAATCCCACTTGGCTAACCAATTTTTGTTCATCTAGGATGAAGCATTCGTGTACAGTAGCAGTTTTTATATTTAGGTTTCCCTCTGTTCTCTCCTATATAGATAGATGAATTTGGAACTCTAAATCCAACATGGTTTGTAGTAGCTCTTTGAAACTTGGCAAAATAAAGGAGTTCTCTGTTTTGTCTCTATGGTTTGTTTCCTTTTAAAGTAGCCCTAGGCACAGACTGTGGAAAAGCACTTACATTGAGAGGGGCTGCCAAGCTTCTAAGATATAACGAGTTTCCGAAATACCAGCAAATATTTTTTCACCCAATCTTGATGATACTTGGTGGTAATGATCAGTACACAAATCCCACTTGGCTTACCAAATTTTGTTCTTCTAGGTTGAAGCGTTAGTCTACAGTAGCAATTTATATATTTAGGTCTCCCTCTGTTCTCTCCTATATAGATAGATGAATTTGGAACTCTAAATCCAACATGCTTTGTAGTACCTCCTTGAAACTTGACAAAATAAAGGAGTTCTCAGTTTTGTCTCTATGGTTTGTTTCCTCTTCAAGTAGCCCTAGGCACAGACTGTGGAAAGCACTTTCATTGAGATGGGTTGTCAAGCTTCTAAGAAATAACGAGTTTCCGAAATAGCAGCAAATATTTTTTCACACAATCTTGTTGATACTTGGTGG
>NW_027517728.1:0-40171 GCF_048772815.1 Callospermophilus lateralis
GTTTCCTCTTTAAGTAGCCCTAGGTACAGACTGTGGAAAAGCACTTTCATTGAGAGGGGTTGCCAAGCTTCTAAGAAATAACGAGTTTCTGAAATACCAGCAAATATTTTTTCACCCAATCTTGATGATACTGGGTGGTAATGATCAGTACACAATTCCCACTTGGCTCACCAAATTGTGTTCCTTTAGGTTGAAGCGTTGGTCTACAGTAGCAATTTTTATTTTTAAGTTTCCCTCTGTTCTCTCCAAAAGTGGATAGATGAATTTGGAACTCTAAATCCAACATGGTTTGTAGTAGCTCTTTGAAACTTGACGAAATAAAGGAGTTTTCTGTTTTGTCTCTATGGTTTGTTTCCTCTTCAAGTAGCCTTAGGCACAGACGGTGGAAAAGCACTTTCATTGAGAGGGGTTGCCAAGCTTCCAAGAAATAACGAGTTTCCGAAATACCAGCAAATATTTTTTCACCCAATCTTGATGATACTTGCTGGTAATGATCAGTACACAAATCCCACTTGGCTCACCATATTTTGTTCTTCTAGGTTGAAGCGTTCGTCTACAGTAGCAGTTCTTATATTTAGGTTTTCCTCTGTTCTCTCCTATATAGATAGATGAAATTGAAAGTCCAAATCCAACATGGTTTGTGGTAGCTCTTTGAAACCTGAGAAAATAAAGGACTTGTCAGTTTTGTCTCTATGGTTTGTTTCCTCTTCAAGTAGCCCTAGGCACACACTGTGGAAAAGCACTTTCATTGAAAGGGATTGCAAAGTTTCCAAGAAATTGCGAGTTTCTGAAATACCAGCAAATATTTGTTCACCCAATCTTGATGATACGTGGTGGTAATGATTGGTTTCACAAATCCCACTTGGCTCACCAAATATTGTTCTTCTAGGTTGAATCGTTCGTTTACAGTAGCAGTTTTTATTTTTAAGTTTCCCTCTATTTATTCCTATATAGATAGATGAATTTGGAACTCTAAATCAAACATGGTTTGTAGTAGCTCTTTGAGACTTGACAAAATAAAGGAGTTCTCAGTTTTGTCTCTATGTTTTGTTTCCTCTTCACGTAGCCCTAGGCACAGACTGTGGAAAAGCAATTTCATTGAGAGGGGTTGCCAAGCTTCTAAGAATTAACGAGTTTCAGAAATACAAGCAAATATTTTTTCACCCAAACTTGATGATACTTGGTGGTAATGATCAGTACACTAATCCCACTTGGCTCACCAAATTTTGTTCTTCTAGGTTTAAGCGTTCGTCTACTGTAGCAGTTTTTATATTCAGGTTTCACTCTGTTCTCTCCTATACAGATAGATGAATTTGGAAGTCTAAATCCAACATGGTTTGTAGTAGTTCTTTGAAACTTGACAAAATAAAGGAGTACTCAGTTTTGTCTCTATGGTTTGTTTCCTCTTCAAGTAGCCCTAGGCACAGACTGTGGAAAAGTAATTTCATTGAGAGGGGTTGCCAAGCTTCTAAGAATTAACGAGTTTCCAAAATACCAGCAAATATTTTTTCACCCAATCTTGATGATACTTGGAAGTAATGATAAAAACACAAACCCACTTGGCTCACCAAATTTTGTTCTACAAGGTTGAAGCGTTAGTGTACAGTATCAGTTTTTATATTTAGGTTTCACTCTGTTCTCTCCTATATAGATAGATGAATTTAGAACTCTAAATTCAACATGGTTTGTAGTAGCTCTTTGAAACTTGACCAAATAAAGTAGTTCTCAGTTCTGGCTCTATGGTTTGATTTCTCTTCAAGTAGCCCTAAGCAGATACTGTGGAAAAGCACTTTCATTGAAAGGGGTTGCCAAGCTTCCAAGAAATTACGAGTTTCCGAAATACCGGCAAATATTTTTTCACCCAATCTTAATGATACGTGGTGGTAATGACAAGTACACACATCCCACTTGGCTCACCAAATTTTGTTCATCTAGGTTGAAGCGTTCGTTTACAGTAGCAGTTTTTATTTTTAAGTTTTCTCTGTTCTCTCCTATATAGATAGATGAATTTGTAACTATAATCAAACATGGTTTGTAGTAGCTCTTTGAGACTTGACAAATAAAGGAGTTCTCAGTTTTGTCTCTATGTTTTGTGTGCTCTTAAAGTAGCCCTAGGCACAGACTGTGGAAAACCACTTTTATTGAGAGGGGTTGCCAAGCTCTAGGAATTAACGAGTTTCTGAAATACAAGCAAATATTTTTTCACCCAATCTTGATGATACTTGGTGGTAATGATCAGTACACAAATCCCACTTGGCTCACCAAATTTTGTTCTACTAGGTTGCAGCGTTCTTCTACACTAGCGGTTTTTATATTTAGGTTTCACTCTGTTCTCTCCTATATAGATAGATGAATTTGGAACTCTAAATCCAACATGATTTGTAGTAGCTCTTTGAAACTTGACAAAATAAAGGAGTTCTCAGTTTTGTTTCTATGGTTTGTTTCCTCTTCAAGTAGCCCTAGGCAAGACTGTGGAAAGCACTTTCATTTGAGAGGGGTTGCCAAGCTTCTAAGAATAAACGAGTTTCCGAAATACCAGCAAATATTTTTTTCACCCAATCTTGATGATACTTGGTGGTAATGATCAGTACACAAATCCCACTTACCTCACCAAATTTTGACCTTCAAGTTTTAAGCGTTCGTCTACTGTAGCAGTTTTTATATTTAGGTTTCACTCTCTTCTCTCCTATATAGATAGATGATTTGGTGAACTCTAAATCCAACATGGTTTGTAGTAGCTCTTTGAAACTTGACAAAATAAAGGAGTTCTCAGTTTTGTCTCTATGGTTTGTTTCCTCTTCAAGTAGCCCGTGGCACAGACTGTGGAAAAGTACTTTCATTGAGAGGGGTTTCCAAGCTTCTAAGAATTAACGAGTTTCCAAAACCAGCAAATATTTTTTCACGAAATCTTGATGATAATTGGTGGTAATGATCAGTACACAAATCCCACTTGGCTCACCAAATTTTATTCTACCATGTTGAAGCGTTAGTCTACAGTATCAGTTTTTATATTTATTTTTCACTCTGTTCTCTCCCATAGAGTTAGATGAATTTGGAACCCTAAATCCAACATGGTTTGTAGTAGCTCTATGAAACTTGACAAAATAAAGTAGTTCTCAGTTTTGTCTCTATGGTTTGTTTCCTCTTCAAGTAGCCCTAAGCAGAGACTGCGGAAAAGCACTTTCATTGAAAGGGGTTGCCAAGCTTCCAAGAAATTACGAGTTTCCGAAATACCGGCAAATATTTTTTCACCCAAACTTGATGATACGTGGTGGTAATGACAAGTACACACATCCCACTTGGCTCACCAAATTTTGTTCTTCTAAGTTGGAGCGTTCCTTTACAGTAGTAGTTTTTATTTTTAAGTTTCCCTCTGTTCTCTCCTATATAGATAGATGAATTTGGAACTCTAAATCCAACATGATTTGTAGTAGCTCTTTGAAACTTGACAAAATAAAGGAATTCTCAGTTTTGTTTCTATGGTTTGTTTCCTCTTCAAGTAGCCCTAGGCAAGACTGTGGAAAGCACTTTCATTTGAGAGGGGTTGCCAAGCTTCTATGAATTAACGAGTTTCCGAAATACCAGCAAATATTTTTTTTCACCCAATCTTGATGATACTTGGTGGTAATGATCAGTACACAAATCCCATTGGCTAACCAAATTTTGTTCTTCTAGGTTAAATCGTGGGTCTACAGCAGCATTTTTTATTTTTAGGTTTCACTCTGTTCTCTCCTATATAGATAGATGTATTTGGAAGTCTAAATCCAACATGATTTGTAGTAGCTCTTTGAAACTTGACAAAATAAAGGAGTCTTCAGTTTTGTCTCTATGATTTGTTTTGTCTTCAAGTAGCCCTAAGCAGAGACTGAGGAAAAGCATTTTCATTGAGAGTGGTTGCCAATCTTCTAAGAAATAATGAGTTTCTGAAATACCAGCAAATATTTTTCATCCAATCTTGATGATACTTGGTGGTCATGATCAGTACACAAATCCCACTTACCTCACCAAATTTTGTTCTTCTAGGTTGAAGCGTTCGTCTACTGTAGCAGTTTTTATATTTAAGTTTCCCTCTGTTCTCTCCTATATAGATAGATGAATTTGGAACCCTAAATCCAACATGGTTTGTAGTAGCTCTATGAAACTTGACAAAATAAAGAAGTTCTCAGTTTTGTCTCTATGGTTTGTTTCCTCTGCAAGTAGCCCTAAGCAGAGACTGTTGAAAAGCACTTTCATTGAAAGGGGTTGCCAAGCTTCCAAGAAATTACGAGTTTCCGAAATACCGGCAAATATTTTTTCACCCAATCTTGATGATACGTGGTGGTAATGACAAGTACACACATCCCACTTGGCTCAGCAAATTTTGTTCTTCTAGGTTGGAGCGTTCGTTTACAGTAGCAGTATTTATTTTTAAGTTTCCCTCTGTTCTCTCCTATATAGATAGATGAATTTGGAACTCTAAATCCAACATGGTTTGTAGTAGCTCTTTGAAACTTGACAAAATAAAGGAGTTCTCAGTTTTTTCTCTATTTTTTGTGTCCTCTTCAAGTAGCCCTAGGCACAGACTGTGGAAAACCACTTTTATGGAGTGGGGTTGCCAAGCTGTAAGAATAACGAGTTTCCGAAATACAAGCAAATATTTTTTCTTCCAATCTGATGATACTTGGTGGTAATGATCAGTACACAAATCCCACTTGGCTCACCAAATTTTGTTCTACTAGGTTGCAGCGTTCGTCTACAGTAGCGGTTTTTATATGTAGGTTTCCCTCTGTTCTCTCCTATATAGATAGATGAATTTGGAACTCTAAATCAAACATGGTTTGTAGTAGCTATTTCAGACTTGACAAAATAAAGGAGTTCTCAGTTTTGTCTCTATGTTTTGTGTCCTCTTCAAGTAGCGCTAGGCACAGACTGTGGAAAACCACTTTTATTGAGAGGGATTGCCAAGCTCTAAGAATTAACGAGTTTCCGAAATACAAGCAAATATTTTTTCACCCAATCTTCATGATACTTGGTGGTAATGATCAGTACACAAATCCCACTTGGCTCACCAAATTTTGTTCTACTAGGTTGCAGCGTTTGTCTACAGTAGCAGTTTTTATATTTAGGTTTCACTCTGTTCTCTCCTATATAGATAGATGAATTTGGAACTCTAAATCCAACATGGTTTGTAGTAGCTCTTTGATACTTGACAAAATAAAGTAGTTCTCAGTTTTGTCTCTATGGTTTGTTTCCTCTTCAAGTAGCCCTAGGCACAGACTGTGGAAAAGCACTTACATTGAGAGGGGTTGCCATCTTCTAAGAATTAACGAGTTTCCGAAATACCAGCAAGTAATTTTTCACCCAATCTTGATGATACTTGGTGGTAATGATCAGTACACAAATCCCACTTGGCTCAACAAATTTTGTTCTTCTAGGTTGAAGCGTTCGTTTACAGTAGCAGTTTTTATTTTTAGGTTTCACTCTGTTCTCTCCTATATAATGAGATGAATTTGGAACTCTAAATCCAACATGATTTGTAGTAGCTCTTTTAAACTTGACAAAATAAAGTAATTCTCAGTTTTGTTTCTATGGTTTGTTTCCTCTTCAAGTAGCCCTAGGCAAGTCTGTGGAAAGCACTTTCATTTGAGAGGGGTTGCCAAGCTTCTAAGAATTAACGAGTTTCCGAAATACCAGCAAATATTTTTTCACCCAATCTTGATGATACTGGGTGGTAAGGATCAGTACACAAATCCCACTTGGCTCACCAAATTTTGTTCTACTAGGTTGCAGCGTTCGTCTACAGTAGCGGTTTTTATATTTAGGTTTCACTCTGTTCTCTCCTATATAGATAGATGAATTTGGAACTCTAAATCCAAAATGGTTTGTAGTAGCTCTTTGAAACTTAAAAAAATAAAGGAGTTCTCAGTTTTGTCTCTATGGTTTGTTTTCTCTTCAAGTAGCCCTAGGCACAGACTGTGGAAAAGCACTTACATTGAGAGGGGTTGCCAAACTTCTAAGAATTAACGAGTTTCCGAAATACCTGCAAGTATTTTTTCACCCAATCTTGATGATACTTGGTGGTAATGATCAGTACACAAATCCCACTTACCTCACCAAATTTTGTTCTTCTAGGTTTAAGCGTTCGTCTACTGTAGCAGTTTTTATATTTAGGTTTCACTCTGTTCTCTCCTATACAGATAGATGAATTGGGAACTCTAAATCCAACATGGTTTGTAGTAGCTCTTTGAAACATGACAAAATAAAGGAGTTCTCAGTTTTGTCTCTATGGTTTGTTTCCTCTTCAAGTAGCCTTTGGCACAGACTGTGGAAAAGCACTTTCATTGAGAGGGGTTGCCAAGCTTCTAAGAATTAACGAGTTTCCAAAATACCAGCAAATATTTTTTCACGAAAACTTGATGATACTTGGTGGTAATGATCAGTACACAAATCCCACTTGTCTCACCAAAATTTATTGTAGTAGGTTGAAGCATTAGTCTACAGTATCAGTTTTTATATTTAGGTTTCACTCTGTTCTCTCCTCTATAGATAGATGAATTTGGAACCCTAAATCCAACATGGTTTGTAGTAGCTCTATGAAACTTGACAAAATAAAGAAGTTCTCAGTTTTGTCTCTATGGTTTGTTTCCTCTGCAAGTAGCCCTAAGCAGAGACTGTTGAAAAGCACTTTCATTGAAAGGGGTTGCCAAGCTTCCAAGAAATTACGAGTTTCCGAAATACCGGCAAATATTTTTTCACCCAATCTTGATGATACGTGGTGGTAATGACAAGTACACACATCCCACTTGGCTCAGCAAATTTTGTTCTTCTAGGTTGGAGCGTTCGTTTACAGTAGCAGTATTTATTTTTAAGTTTCCCTCTGTTCTCTCCTATATAGATAGATGAATTTGGAACTCTAAATCCAACATGGTTTGTAGTAGCTCTTTGAAACTTGACAAAATAAAGGAGTTCTCAGTTTTTTCTCTATTTTTTGTGTCCTCTTCAAGTAGCCCTAGGCACAGACTGTGGAAAACCACTTTTATGGAGTGGGGTTGCCAAGCTGTAAGAATAACGAGTTTCCGAAATACAAGCAAATATTTTTTCTTCCAATCTGATGATACTTGGTGGTAATGATCAGTACACAAATCCCACTTGGCTCACCAAATTTTGTTCTACTAGGTTGCAGCGTTCGTCTACAGTAGCGGTTTTTATATGTAGGTTTCCCTCTGTTCTCTCCTATATAGATAGATGAATTTGGAACTCTAAATCAAACATGGTTTGTAGTAGCTCTTTCAGACTTGACAAAATAAAGGAGTTCTCAGTTTTGTCTCTATGTTTTGTGTCCTCTTCAAGTAGCGCTAGGCACAGACTGTGGAAAACCACTTTTATTGAGAGGGATTGCCAAGCTCTAAGAATTAACGAGTTTCAGAAATACAAGCAAATATTTTTTCACCCAATCTTCATGATACTTGGTGGTAATGATCAGTACACAAATCCCACTTAGCTCACCAAATTTTGTTCTTCTAGGTTTAAGCGTTCGTCTACTGTAGCAGTTTTTATATTTAGGATTCACTCTGTTCTCTCCTATACAGATAGATGAATTGGGAACTCTAAATCCAACATGGTTTGTAGTAGCTCTTTGATACTTGACAAAATAAAGGAGTTCTCAGTTTTGTCTCTATGGTTTGTTTCCTCTTCAAGTAGCCCTAGGCACAGACTGTGGAAAAGCACTTTCATTGAGAGGGGTTGCCAACTTCTAAGAATTAACGAGTTTCCAAAATACCAGCAAATATTTTTTCACGAAAACTTGATGATACTTGGTGGTAATGATCAGTACACAAATCCCACTTGTCTCACCAAAATTTATTGTAGTAGGTTGAAGCATTAGTCTACAGTATCAGTTTTTATATTTAGGTTTCACTCTGTTCTCTCCTCTATAGATAGATGAATTTGGAACCCTAAATCCAACATGGTTTGTAGTAGCTCTATGAAACGTGACAAAATAAAGAAGTTCTCAGTTTTGTCTCTATGGTTTGTTTCCTCTGCAAGTAGCCCTAAGCAGAGACTGTTGAAGACCACTTTCATTGAAAGGGGTTGCCAAGCTTCCAAGAAATTACGAGTTTCCGAAATACCGGCAAATATTTTTTCACCAAATCGTGATGATACGTTTTGGTAATGACAAGTACACACATCCCACTTGGCTCAGCAAATTTTGTTCTTCTAGGTTGGAGCGTTCGTTTACATTAGCAGTTTTTATATTTAGGTTTCACTCTGTTCTCTCCTATATAGATAGATGAATTTGGAACCCTAAATCCAACATGGTTTGTAGTAGCTCTATGAAACTTGACAAAATAAAGTAGTTCTCAGTTTTGTCTCTATGGTTTGTTTCCTCTTCAAGTATCCTAAGCAGAGACTGTGGAAAAGCACTTTCATTGAAAGGGGTTGCCAAGCTTCCAAGAAATTACGAGTTTCCCAAATACCGGCAAATATTTTTCACCCAATCTTGATGATACGTGGTGGTAATGAGAAGTACACACGTCCCACTTGGCTCACCAAATTTTGTTCTTCTAGGTTGGAGCGTTCGTTTACAGTAGCAGATTTTATTTTTAAGTTTCCCTCTATTCTCTCCTATATAGATAGATGAATTTGGAACTCTAAATCCAACATGGTTTGTAGTAGGTCTTTGAAACTTGACAAAATAAAGGAGTTCTCAGTTTTTTCTTTATGGTTTGTTTAATCTTCAAGTAGCCCTAGGCACAGACTGTGGAAAAGGACTTTCATTGAGAGGGGTTGCCAAGCTTCTAAGATATAACGAGTTTATGAAATACCAGCACATAATTTTTCACCCAATCTTGATGATAGTTGGTGCTAATGATCAGTACAAAATTCCCACTTGGCTCACCAAATTTTATTCTTCTACATTGAAGCGTTCGTCTACAGTAGCAGTATTTATATTTAGGTTTCCCTCTGTTCTCTACTATATAGATAGATGAATTTAGAACACTAAATCCAACATGGATTGTAGTAGCTATTTGAAACTTGACAAAATAAAGGAGTTCTCAGTTTTGTCTCTATGGTTTGTTTCCTCTTCAAGTAGCCCTAGGCACAGACTGTGGAAAAGCACTTACATTGAGAGGGGTTGCCAAGCTTCTAAGATTTAACGAGTTTCCGAAATACCAGCAAATATTTTTTCACCCAATCTTGATGATACTTGGTGGTAATGATCAGTACACAAATCCCACTTGGCTCAACAAGTTTTGTTCTTCTAGGTTGCAGCGTTCGTCTGCAGTAGCGGTTTTTATATTTAGGTTTCACTCTGTCCTCTCCTATATAGATAGATGAATTTGGAACTCTATATCCAATATGGTTTGTAGTAGCTCTTTGAAACTTGACAAAATAAAGGAGTTCTCAGTTTTGTTTCTATGGTTTGTCTCCTCTTCAAGTAGCCCTAGGCAAGACTGTGGAAAGCACTTTCATTTGAGAGGGGTTGCCAAGCTTCTAAGAATAAACGAGTTTCCGAAATACCAGCAAATATTTTTTTTCACCCAATCTTGATGATTCTTGGTGGTAATGATCAGTACACAAATCCCATTGGCTCACCAAATTTTGTTCTTCTAGGTTAAAGCGTTGGTCTACAGCAGCAGATTTCATTTTTAAGTTTCACTCTGTTCTCTCCTATACAGATAGATGAATTTGGAAGTCTAAATCCAACATGGTTCATAGTAGTTCTTTGAAACTTGACAAAATAAAGGAGTCCTCAGTTTTGTCTCTATGATTTGTTTCGTCTTCAAGTAGCCCTAAGGAGAGACTGAGGAAAAGCATTTTCATTGAGAGTGGTTGCCAAGCTTCTATGAAATAATGAGTTTCTGAAATACCAGCAAATATTTTTTCACCTAATCTTGATGATACTTGGTGGTAATGATCAGTACACAAATCCCACTTACCTCACCAAATTTTGTTCTTCTAGGTTTAAGCGTTCGTCTACTGTAGCAGTTTTTATATTTAGGATTCACTCTGTTATCTCCTATACAGATAGATGAATGGGAACTCTAAATCCAACATGGTTTGTAGTAGCTCTTTAAAACTTGACAAAATAAAGGAGTTCTCAGTTTTGTCTCTATGGTTTGTTTCCTCTTCAAGTAGCCCTTGGCACAGACTGTGGAAAAGCACTTTCATTGAGAGGGGTTGCCAAGCTTCTAAGAATTAACGAGTTTCCAAAGTACCAGCAAATATTTTTTCACGAAATCTTGATGATACTTGGTGGTAATGATCAGTACACAAATCCCACTTGGCTCACCAAATTTTATTGTAGTAGGTTGAAGCATTAGTCTACAGTATCAGTTTTTATATTTAGGTTTCACTCTGTTCTCTCCTCTATAGATAGATGAATTTGGAACCCTAAATCCAACATGGTTTGTAGTAGCTCTATGAAACCTGACAAAATAAAGAAGTTCTCAGTTTTGTCTCTATGGTTTGTTTCCTCTTCAAGTAGCCCTAAGCAGAGACTGTTGAAAAGCACTTTCATTGAAAGGGGTTGCCAAGCTTCCAAGAAATTACGAGTTTCCGAAATACCGGCAAATATTTTTTCACCCAATCGTGATGATACGTTTTGGTAATGACAAGTACACACATCCCACTTGGCTCAGCAAAGTTTGTTCTTCTTGGTTGGAGCGTTCGTTTACATTAGCAGTTTTTATTTTTAAGTTTCCCTCTGTTCTCTCATATATAGATAGATGAATTTGGAACTCTAAATCCAACATGGTTTGTAGTAGTTCTTTGAAACTTGACAAAATAAAGGATTTCTCAGTTTTGTCTCTATGGTTTGTTTAATCTTCAAGTAGCCCTAGGCACAGACTGTGGAAAAGCATTTTCATTGAGAGGGGTTGCCAAGCTTCTAAGAAATAATGAGTTTCTGAAATACCAGCAAACATATTTTCACCCAATCTTGATTATACTTGGTGGTAATGATCAGTACACAAATCTCACTTGGCTCACCAAATTTTGTTCTTCTAGGTTTAAGCGTTCGTCTACTGTAGCAGTTTTTATATTTATGTTTCACTCTGTTCTCTCCTATATAGATAGATGAATTTGGAACTCTAAATCCAACATCGTTTGTAGTAGCTCTTTGAAACTTGAAAAAATAAAGAAGTTCTCAGTTTTGTCTCTATGGTTTGTTTCCTCTTCAAATAGCCCTTGGCACAGACTGTGGAAAAGCACTTTCATTGAGAGGAGTTTCCAAGCTTCTAAGAATTAACGTGTTTCCAAAACCAGCAAATATTTTTTCACGAAATCTTGATGATACTTGGTGGTAATGATCAGTACACAAATCGCACTTGGCTCACCAAATTTCGTTCTACTAGGTTGAAGCGTTATTCTACAGTATCAGTTTTTATATTTAGGTTTCACTCTATTCTCTCCTGTAGAGATAGATGAATTTAGAACTCTAAATCCAACATGGTCTTAAGCAGCTCTTTGAAACTTGACAAAATAAAGTAGTTCTCAGTTTTGTCTCTATGGTTTGTTTCCTCTTCAAGTAGCCCTAAGCAGAGACTGTGGAAAAGCACTTTCATCGAAAGGGGTTGCCAAGCTTCAAGAATTTACGATTTTCCGAAATACCAGCAAATATTTTTTCACCCAATCTTGATGAGACGTGGTGGTAATGACAAGTACACAAATCCCACTTGGCTCACCAAATTTTATCCTTCTAGTTTGGAGCGTTCGTTTACAGTAGCAGTTTTTATTTTTAAGTTTCCCTCTGTTCTCTCCTATATAGATAGATGAATTTGGAACTCTAAATCCAACATGGTTTGTAGTAGCTCTTTGAAACTTGACAAAAAAAGGAGTTCTCAGTTTTTCCTTTATGGTTTGTTTAATCTTCAAGTAGCCCTAGGCACAGACTGTGGAAAAGCACTTTCATTGAGAGGGGTTGCCAAGCTTCTAAGATATAACGAGTTTCTGAAATACCAGCACATAATTTTTCACCCAATCTTGATGATAGTTGGTGCTAATGATCAGTACACAAATCCCACTTGGCTCACCAAATTTTATTCTTCTAGGTTGAAGCGTTCGTCTACAGTAGCAGTATTTATATTTAGGTTTCCCTCTGTTCTCTACTATATAGATAGATGAATTTAGAACACTAAATCCAACATGGATTGCAGTAGCTATTTGAAACATGACAAAACAAAGGAGTTCTCAGTTTTGTTTCTATGGTTTGTCTCCTCTTCAAGTAGCCCTAGGCAAGACTGTGGAAAGCACTTTCATTTGAGAATTTTTGCCAAGCTTCTAAGAATAAACGAGTTTCCGAAATACCAGCAAATATTTTTTTCACCCAATCTTGATGATACTTGGTGGTAATGATCAGTACACAAATCCAATTGGCTCACCAAATTTTGTTCTTCTAGGTTTTAAGCTTGGGTCTACAGCAGCAGTTTTTATTTTTAGGTTTCACTCTGTTCTCTCCTATATAGATAGATGAATTTGGAACACTAAATCCAACATGGTTTGTAGTAGCTCTTTGAAACTTGACAAAACAAAGGAGTTCTCAGTTTTGTTTCTATGGTTTGTCTCCTCTTCAAGTAGCCCTAGGCAAGACTGTGGAAAGCACTTTCATTTGAGAAGGTTTGCCAAGCTTCTAAGAATAAACGAGTTTCCGAAATACCAGCAAATATTTTTTTTCACCCAATCTTAATGATACTTGGTGGTAATGATCAGTACACAAATCCCATTGGCTCAACAAATTTTGTTCTTCTAGGTTAAAGCGTGGGTCTACAGCAGCAGTTTTTATTTTTAGGTTTCACTCTGTTCTCTCCTATATAGATAGATGAATTTGGAACTCTAAATCCAACATGGTTTGTAGTAGCTCTTTGAAACTTGAGGAAAAAAAAGTAGTTCTCAGTTTTGTTTCTATGGTTTGTTTTCTCTTCAAGTAGCCCTAGGCACAGACTGTTGAAAAGCACTTTCATTGAGACGGGTTGCCAAGCTTCTAAGAAATAACGAGTTTCCGAAATAACACCAAATATTTTTCCACCCTATCTTGATGATACATGGTGGTAATGATCAGTTCACAAATCCCACTTGACTCACTAAATTTTGTTCTTCTACTTTGAAGCGTTCGTTTACAGGAGCATTAGGTTTCCCTCTATTCTCTCCTATATAGATAGATGAATTTGGAACTCTAAAATCCAACATTGTTTGTAGTAGCTCTTTAAAACTTGCCCAAAAAACGTAGTTCTCAGTTTCGTCTCTATTATTTGTTTCCTCTTCAAGTAGCCCTAAGCAGAGACTGTGGAAAACAATTTCATTGAAAGGGGTTGAGAAGCATCCAAGAAATTACGAGTTTCTGAAATACCAGTAAGTATTTTCTCACCCAATCTTGATGGTATGTGGTGGTAATGATCAGTACACAAATCCCACTTGACTCACCAAATTTGTTCTTCTAGTTTGAAGCGTTCGTTTACAGTAGCAGTTTATATTTTTAGGTTTCCCTCTGTTGTCTCCTATATACATAGATGAATTTGGAACTCTAAATCCAACATGTTTTGTAGTAGCTCATTGAAACTTGACAAAATAAAGGAGTTCTCAGTTTTCTCTCCATGGTTTGTTTCCTCTTCAAGTAGCCCTAGGCAGAGACTGTGGAAAAGCACTTTCATTGAGAGGGGTTCCCAAGCTTCTAAGAATTAACGAGTTTCTGAAATACCAGCAAATATTTTTTCACACAATCTTGATGATACTTGGTAGTAATGATCAGTACACAAATCCCACTTGGCTCAAAAAAATTTTGTTCTTCTAGGTTGAAGCGTTCCTCTACAGTAGCAGTTTTTATATTTAGGTTTCCCTCTGTTCTCTCCCATATCAATAGATGAATTAGGAACTCTAAATCCAACATGGTTTGTAGTAGCTCTTTGAAGCTTGACAAAAAAAGTAGTTCTCAGTTTTGTCTCTATGGATTGTTTCCTCTTCATGTAGCCCTAAGCAGAGACTGTGGTAAAGCACTTTCATTAAAAGGGGTTGCCAATCTTCCAAGAAATTACGAGTTTCCGAAATACCAGCAAATATTTTTTCACCCAATCTTGATGATACGTGGTGATAATTACAAGTACACAAATCCCACTTGGCTCAACAATTTTGTTCTTCTAGGTTGAAGCGTTTTTTTTTTTTTTCTTTAGCAGTTTTTATTTTTAGGTTTCACTCTGTTCTCTCCTATATAGATAGAAGAATTTGGAACTCTAAATCCAACATAGTTTTTAGTAGCTCTTTGAAACTTGATAAAATAAAGTAGTTCTCAGTTTTTTCTCTATGGTTTCTTTCCTCTTCACGTAGCCCTAAGCAGAGACTGTGGAAAAACACTTTCATTGAAAGGGGTTGCCAAGCTTCCAAGAAATTACAAGTTTCCGAAATACCAGCCAATATTTTTTCACCCAATCTTGAGGTACGTGGTGGTAATGACAAGTACACAAATCCCACTTGGCTCACCAAATTTTGTTTTTCTAGGTTGAAGCGTTCGTCTACAGTGGCATTTTTTGTATTTAGGTTTCACTCGGTTCTCTCCCATAAAGATAGATTAATTTGGAACTCTAAATCCAACACGGTTTGCAGTAGCTCTTTGAAACTTGACAAAAAAAAGTAGTTCTCAGTTTTGTCTCTATGGTTTGTTTCCTCTTCAAGTAGCCCTAAGCAGAGACTTTGAAAAAGCACTTTCATTGAAAGGGGTTACCAATTTTCCAGGAAATTACGAGTTTTCAAAATACCAGCAAATATTTATTGACCCAATATGGATGATACTTGGTGGTAATGACAAGCACACAAATCCCACCTGGCTAACCAAATTTTGTTCTTCTAGGTTGAAGCGTTCCGTTACAGTAGCAGTTTTTATTTTTAGGTTTCACTCTGTTATCTTCTATATAGATAGATGAATTTGGAACTCTAAATCCAACATGGTTTGTAGTAGCTCTTTGAAACTTGACAGATTAAAGTAGTTCTCAGTTTTGTCTCTATGGTTGGTTTCCTCTTCAAGTGGCCCTAGGCAAAGACTGTGGAAAAGCACTTTCATTGAGGGGGTTTGCCAAGCTTTAAGAAAAAACGAGTTTCCGAAATACCAGCAAATATTTTTTCACCCAATCTTGATGATACTTGGTGGTAATGATCAGTACACCACCCCACTTGGCTCACCAAATTTTGTTCTTCTAGGTTGAAGCGTTCGTCTACAGTAGCAGATTTATATTTAGGTTTCACTCAGTTCTCTCCTATATAGATAGATAAATTTGGAACTTGAAATCCAACATGGTTTGTAGTAGCTCTTTGAAACTTGATAAAATAAAGTAGATCTCAGTTTTGTCTCTATGGTTTGTTTCCTCTTCAAGTAGCCCTAGGCACAGACTGTGGAAAAGCACTTTCATTGAGAGGGGTTGAAAGCTTCTAAGAAATAATGAGTTTCCGAAATACCAGCAAATATTTTTTCACCCAATCTTGATTATACTTGGTGGTAATGATTGGTACAAAAATCCCACTTGACTCACCAAATTTTGTTCTTCAAGATTAAAGCGTTCGTCTACAGTAGCAGTTTTTATATTTAGGTTTCCCTCGGTTCTCTCCTATATAGATAGATGAATTTGGAACTCTAAATCCAACATAGTTTGTAGTAGCTCTTGGAAACTTGAAAAAACAAAAGAGTTCTTTGTTTTGTCTCTATGGTTTGTTTCCTCTTCAGGTAGCCCTCTGCACAGACTGTGGAAAAGCCCTTTCATTGAGATGGGTTGCCAAGCTTCTAAGAATTAACGAGTTTGCGAAATACCAGCAAATATATTTTCACCCAATCTTGATGATACTTGGTGGTAATGATCAGTACACAAATCCCACTTGGCTCACCAAATTTTGTTCTTCTAGGTTGAAGCGTTCGTCTACAGTAGCAGTTTTTATATTTAGGTTTCCCTCTGTTCTCTCATATATAGATAGATGAATTTGGAACTCTAAATCCAACATGGTTTGTAGTAGCTCTTTGAAACTTGACCAAAAAAAAAGTAGTTCTGAGTTTTGTCTCTATGGTTTGTTTCCTCTTCAAGTAGCACTAGGCACAGACTGTTGAAAAGCACTTTCATTGAGACGGGTTGCCAAGATTCTAAGAAATAACGAGTTTCCGAAATACCAGCAAATATTTTTCCACCCAATCTTGATGATACTTGGTGATAATGATCAGTTCACAAATCCCACTTGACTCACTAAATTTTGTTCTTCTACTTTGAAGCGCTCGTTTACAGTAGCATTAGGTTTCCTTCTACTCTCTCCTATATAGATAGATGAATTTGGAACTCTAAATCCAACATGGTTTGAGGTAGCTCTTTAAAACATGCCCAAAAAACGTAGTTCTCAGTTTTGTCTCTATGATTTGTTTCCTCTTCATGTAGCCCTAAGCAGAGACTGTGGAAAAGCACTTTCATTGAAAGGGGTTGACAAGCATCAAGAAATTACGAGTTTCTGAAATACCAGCAAATATTTTCTCACCCAATCTTGATGGTACTTGGTGGTAATGATCAGTACACAAATCCCCCTTGAATCACCAAATTTTGTTCTTCTAGTTTGAAGCGTTCGTTTACAGTAGCAGTTTATATTTTTAGGTTTTCCTCTGTTGTCTCCTATATACATAGATGAATTTGGAACTCTAAATCCAACATGTCTTGTAGTAGCTCATTGAAACTTGACAAAATAAAGGAGTTCTCAGTTTTCTCTCCATGGTTTGTTTCCTCTTCAACTAGCCCTAGGCAAGACTGTGGAAAAACACTTTCATTGAGAGGGGTTCCCAAGCTTCTAAGAATTAACGAGTTTCTGAAATACCAGCAAATATTTTTTCACACAATCTTGATGATACTTGGTAGTAATGATCAGTACACAAATCCCACTTGGCTCAAAAAATTTTGTTCTTCTAGGTTGCAGCGTTCCTCTACAGTAGCAGTTTTTATATTTAGGTTTCCCTCTGTTCTCTCCCATATCAATAGATGAATTAGGAACTCTAAATCCAACATGGTTTGTAGTAGCTCTTTGAAGCTTGACAAAAAAAAGTAGTTCTCAGTTTTGTCTCTATGGATTGTTTCCTCTTCAAGTAGCCCTAAGCAGAGACTGTGGTAAAGCACTTTCATTGAAAGGGGTTGCCAATCTTCCAAGAAATTACGAGTTTCCGAAATACCAGCAAATATTTTTTCACCCAATCTTGATGATACGTGGTGGTAATGACAAGTGCACAAATCCCACTTGGCTCAACAATTTTGTTCTTCTAGGTTGAAGCGTTTTTTTTTTTACTTTAGCAGTTTTTATTTTTAGGTTTCACTCTGTTCTCTCCTATATAGATAGAAGAATTTGGAACTCTAAATCCAACATAGTTTTTAGTAGCTCTTTGAAACTTGATAAAATAAAGTAGTTCTCAGTTTTTTCTCTATGGTTTCTTTCCTCTTCACGTAGCCCTAAGCAGAGACTGTGGAAAACACTTTCATTGAAAGGGGTTGCCAAGCTTCCAAGAAATTACAAGTTTCCGAAATACCAGCCAATATTTTTTCACCCAATCTTGAGGTACGTGGTGGTAATGACAAGTACACAAATCCCACTTGGCTCACCAAATTTTGTTTTTCTAGGTTGAAGCGTTCGTCTACAGTGGCATTTTTTATATTTAGGTTTCACTCGGTTCTCTCCCATAAAGATAGATTAATTTGGAACTCTAAATCCAACACGGTTTGCAGTAGCTCTTTGAAACTTGACAAAAAAAAGTAGTTCTCAGTTTTGTCTCTATGGTTTGTTTCCTCTTCAAGTAGCCCTAAGCAGAGACTTTGAAAAAGCACTTTCATTGAAAGGGGTTACCAATTTTCCAGGAAATTACGAGTTTTCAAAATACCAGCAAATATTTATTCACCCAATATGGATGATACTTGGTGGTAATGACAAGCACACAAATCCCACCTGGCTAACCAAATTTTGTTCTTCTAGGTTGAAGCGTTCCGTTACAGTAGCAGTTTTTATTTTTAGGTTTCACTCTGTTATCTTCTATATAGTTAGATGAATTTGGAACTCTAAATCCAACATGGTTTGTAGTAGCTCTTTGAAACTTGACAGATAAAAGTAGTTCTCAGTTTTGTCTCTATGGTTGGTTTCCTCTTCAAGTGGCCCTAGGCAAAGACTGTGGAAAAGCACTTTCATTGAGGGGGTTTGCCAAGCTTCTAAGAAAAAACGAGTTTCCGAAATACCAGCAAATATTTTTTCACCCAATCTTGATGATACTTGGTGGTAATGATCAGTACACCACCCCACTTGGCTCACCAAATTTTGTTCTTCTAGTTGAAGCGTTCGTCTACAGTAGCAGATTATATTTAGGTTTCACTCAGTTCTCTCCTATATAGATAGATAAAATTGGAACTTGAAATCCAACATGGTTTGTAGTAGCTCTTTGAAACTTGATAAAATAAAGTAGATCTCAGTTTTGTCTCTATGGTTTGTTTCCTCTTCAAGTAGCCCTAGGCACAGACTGTGGAAAAGCACTTTCATTGAGAGGGGTTGAAAGCTTCTAAGAAATAATGAGTTTCCGAAATACCAGCAAATATTTTTTCACCCAATCTTGATTATACTTGGTGGTAATGATTGGTAGAAAAATCCCACTTGACTCACCAAATTTTGTTCTTCAAGATTGAAGCGTTCGTCTACAGTAGCAGTTTTTATATTTAGGTTTCCCTCGGTTCTCTCCTATATAGATAGATGAATTTGGAACTCTAAATCCAACATAGTTTGTAGTAGCTCTTGGAAACTTGAAAAAACAAAAGAGTTCTTTGTTTTGTCTCTATGGTTTGTTTCCTCTTCAGGTAGCCCTCTGCACAGACTGTGGAAAAGCCTTTCATTGAGATGGGTTGCCAAGCTTCTAAGAATTAACGAGTTTCCAAAATACCAGCAAATATATTTTCACCCAATCTTGATGATACTTGGTGGTAATGATCAGTACACAAATCCCACTTGGCTCACCAAATTTTGTTCTTCTAGGTTGAAGCGTTCGTCTACAGTAGCAGTTTTTATATTTAGGTTTCCCTCTGTTCTCTCATATATAGAAGATGAATTTGGAACTCTAAATCCAACATGGTTTGTAGTAGCTCTTTGAAACTTGACCAAAAAAAAAAGTAGTTCTGAGTTTTGTCTCTATGGTTTGTTTTCCTCTTCAAGTAGCACTAGGCACAGACTGTTGAAAAGCACTTTCATTGAGACGGGTTGCCAAGATTCTAAGAAATAACGAGTTTCCGAAATACCAGCAAATATTTTTCAACCCAATCTTGATGATACTTGGTGATAATGATCAGTTCACAAATCCCACTTGACTCACTAAATTTTGTTCTTCTACTTTGAAGCGCTCGTTTACAGTAGCATTAGGTTCCTTCTACTCTCTCCTATATAGATAGATGAATTTGGAACTCTAAATCCAACATGGTTTGAGGTAGCTCTTTAAAACATGCCCAAAAAACGTAGTTCTCAGTTTTGTCTCTATGATTTGTTTCCTCTTCAAGTAGCCCTAAGCAGAGACTGTGGAAAAGCACTTTCATTGAAAGGGGTTGACAAGCATCAAGAAATTACGAGTTTCTGAAATACCAGCAAATATTTTCTCACCCAATCTTGATGGTACTTGGTGGTAATGATCAGTACACAAATCCCCCTTGAATCACCAAATTTTGTTCTTCTAGTTTGAAGCGTTCGTTTACAGTAGCAGTTTATATTTTTAGGTTTTCCTCTGTTGTCTCCTATATACATAGATGAATTTGGAACTCTAAATCCAACATGTCTTCTAGTAGCTCATTGAAACTTGACAAAATAAAGGAGTTCTCAGTTTTCTCTCCATGGTTTGTTTCCTCTTCAACTAGCCCTAGGCAAGACTGTGGAAAAACACTTTCATTGAGAGGGGTTCCCAAGCTTCTAAGAATTAACGAGTTTCTGAAATACCAGCAAATATTTTTCACACAATCTTGATGATACTTGGTAGTAATGATCAGTACACAAATCCCACTTGGCTCAAAAAATTTTTGTTCTTCTAGGTTGCAGCGGTTCCTCTACAGTAGCAGTTTTTATATTTAGGTTTCCCTCTGTTCTCTCCCATATCAATAGATGAATTAGGAACTCTAAATCCAACATGGTTTGTAGTAGCTCTTTGAAGCTTGACAAAAAAAAGTAGTTCTCAGTTTTGTCTCTATGGTATGTTTCCTCTTCAAGTAGCCCTAAGCAGAGACTGTGGTAAAGCACTTTCATTGAAAGGGGTTGCCAATCTTCCAAGAAATTACGAGTTTCTGAAATACCAGCAAATATTTTTTCACCCAATCTTGATGATACGTGGTGGTAATGACAAGTGCACAAATCCCACTTGGCTCAACAATTTTGTTCTTCTAGGTTGAAGCGTTTTTTTTTTTTACTTTAGCAGTTTTTATTTTTAGGTTTCACTCTGTTCTCTCCTATATAGATAGAAGAATTTGGAACTCTAAATCCAACATAGTTTTTAGTAGCTCTTTGAAACTTGATAAAATAAAGTAGTTCTCAGTTTTTTCTCTATGGTTTGTTTCCTCTTCACGTAGCCCTAAGCAGAGACTGTGGAAAAGCACTTTCATTGAAAGGGGTTGCCAAGCTTCCAAGAAATTACAAGTTTCCGAAATACCAGCCAATATTTTTCTCACCCAATCTTGAGGTACGTGGTGGTAATGACAAGTACACAAATCCCACTTGGCTCACCAAATTTTGTTTTTCTAGGTTGAAGCGTTCGTCTACAGTGGCATTTTTTATATTTAGGTTTCACTCGGTTCTCTCCCATAAAGATAGATTAATTTGGAACTCTAAATCCAACACGGTTTGCAGTAGCTCTTTGAAACTTGACAAAAAAAAGTAGTTCTCAGTTTTGTCTCTATGGTTTGTTTCCTCTTCAAGTAGCCCTAAGCAGAGACTTTGAAAAATCACTTTCATTGAAAGCGGTTACCAATTTTCCAGGAAATTACGAGTTTTCAAAATACCAGCAAATATTTATTCACCCAATATGGATGATACTTGGTGGTAATGACAAGCACACAAATCCCACCTGGCTAACCAAATTTTGTTCTTCTAGGTTGAAGCGTTCCGTTACAGTAGCAGTTTTTATTTTTAGGTTTCACTCTGTTATCTTCTATATAGTTAAATGAATTTGGAACTCTAAATCCAACATGGTTTGTAGTAGCTCTTTGAAACTTGACAGATAAAAGTAGTTCTCAGTTTTGTCTCTATGGTTGGTTTCCTCTTCAAGTGGCCCTAGGCAAAGACTCTGGAAAAGCACATTCATTGAAAGGGTTTGCCAAGCTTCTAAGAAAAAACGAGTTTCCGAAATACCAGCAAATATTTTTTCAGCCAATCTTGATGATACTTGGTGGTAATGATCAGTACACCACCCCACTTGGCTCACCAAATTTTGTTCTTCTAGGTTGAAGCGTTCGTCTACAGTAGCAGATTTATATTTAGGTTTCACTCAGTTCTCTCCTATATAGATAGATAAAATTGGGAACTTGAAATCCAACATGGTTTGTAGTAGCTCTTTGAAACTTGATAAAATAAAGTAGATCTCAGTTTTGTCTCTATGGTTTGTTTCCTCTTCAAGTAGCCCTAAGCAGAGACTGTGGAAAAGCACTTTCATTGAGAGGGGTTGAAAGCTTCTAAGAAATAATGAGTTTCCGAAATACCAGCAAATATTTTTTCACCCAATCTTGATTATACTTGGTGGTAATGATTGGTACAAAAATCCCACTTGACTCACCAAATTTTGTTCTTCAATTGAAGCGTTCGTCTACAGTAGCAAATTTATATTTAGGTTTCACTCGGTTCTCTCCTATATAGATAGATGAATTTGGAACTCTAAATCCAACATAGTTTGTAGTAGCGCTTGGAAACTTGAAAAAACAAAAGAGTTCTTTGTTTTGTCTCTATGGTTTGTTTCCTCTTCAGGTAGCCCTCTGCACAGACTGTGGAAAAGCCCTTTCATTGAGATGGGTTGCCAAGCTTCTAAGAAATAACGAATTTCCGAAATACCAGCAAATATATTTTCACCCAATCTTGATGATACTTGGTGGTAATGATCAGTACACAAATCCCACTTGGCTCACCAAATTTTGTTCTTCTAGGTTGAAGCGTTCGTCTACAGTAGCAGTTTTTATATTTAGGTTTCCCTCTGTTCTCTCATATATAGATAGATGAATTTGGAACTCTAAATCCAACATGGTTTGTTGTAGCTCTTTGAAACTTGACCAAAAAAAAGTAGTTCTGAGTTTTGTCTCTATGGTTTGTTTTTTCTTCAAGTAGCACTAGGCACAGACTGTTGAAAAGCACTTTCATTGAGAAGGGTTGCCAAGATTCTAAGAAATAACGAGTTTCTGAAATACCAGCAAATATTTTTTCACCCAATCTTGATGATACTTGGTGATAATGATCAGTACACAAATTCCACTTGGCTCACCAAATTTTGTTTTTCTAGGTTAAAACGTACGTCTACAGTGGCATTTTTTATATTTAGGTTTCACTTCGTTCTCTTCCATAAATATAGATTAATTTGGAACTCTAAATCCAACATGGTTTGTAGTAGCTCTTTGAAACTTGAAAAAAAAAAGCAGTTCTTCGTTTTGTCTCTATGGTTTGTTTCCTCTTCAAGTAGCCCTAAGCAGAGACTTTAGAAAAGCACTTTCATTGAAAGGGCTTGCCAAGTTTCCAAGAAATTACGAGTTTTCGAAATACCAGGAAATATTTATTCACCCAATCTGGATGATACGTGGCGGTAATGACAAGCACACAATTCCCACCTTGCTCACCAAATTTTGTTCTTCTAGGTTGAAGCGTTCGTTTACAGTAGCAATTTTTATTTTTAGGTTTCACACTGTTCTCTCCTATATAGATAGATGAATTTGGAACTCTAAATCCAACATGGCTTGTAGTAGCTCTTTGAAACTTGACAAAATAAAGTAGTTCTCAGTTTTGTCTCTATGGTTTGTTTTTGCTCTTCAAGTAACCCTAGGCAAAGACTGTGGAAAAGCACTTTCATTGAGAGGGGTTGCCACGCTTCTAAGAAATAACGAGTTTCCGAAATACCAGCAAATATTTTTTCACCCAAACTTGATGATACTTGGTGGTAATGATCAGTACACAACCCCACTTTGCTCACCAAATTTTGTTCTTCTAGGTTGAAGCGTTCCTCTACAGTAGCAGTTTTTATATTTAGGTTTCACTCTGTTCTCTTTTATATAGATAGATGAATTTGGAACTCTAAATCCAACATGGTTTGTAGTAGCTCTTTGAAACTTGATAAAATAAAGTAGATCTCAGTTTTGTCTCTATGGTTTGTTTCCTCTTCAAGTAGCCCTAGTCACAGACTGTGGAAAAGCACTTTCATTGAAAGGGTTTGCCAAGCTTCCAAGAAATAACGAGTTTCCGAAACACAGCAAATATTTTTTCACCCAATCTTGATGGTACTTGGTGGTAATGATCGGTACACAAATCCCACTTGACTCACCAAATTTTGTTCTTCTAGTTTGAAGCGTTCGTTTACAGTAGCAGTTTATATTTTTAGGTTTCCCTCTGTTGTCTCCTATAGATGAATTTGGAACTCTAAATCCAACATGGTTTGTAGTAGCTCTTTGAAACTTGACAAAATAAAGGAGTTCTCAGTTTTGTCTCTATGGTTTGTTTCCTCTTCAAGTAGCCCTAAGCAGAGACTGTGGTAAAGCACTTTCATTGAAAGGGGTTGCCAATCTTCCAAGAAATTACGAGTTTCCGAAATACCAGCAAATATTTTTTCATCCAATCTTGATGATACCTCGTGGTAATGACAAGTACACAAATCCCACTTGGCTCAACAATTTTGCTCTTCTAGGTTGAAGCGTTTTTTTTTTTACTTTAGCAGTTTTTATTTTTAGGTTTTACTCTGTTCTCTTCTATATAGATAAAAAATTTGGAACACTAAATCCAACATGGTTTATAGTAGCTCTTTGAAACTTGACACAAAAAAGTCGTTCTCAGTTTTGTCTCAATGATTTGTTTCCTCTTCAAGTAGCCCTAAACAGAGACTGTGGAAAAGCACTTTCATTGAAAGGGGTTGCCAAGCTTCCAAGACATTACGAGTTTCCAAAATACCAGCAAATATTGTTTCACCCTATCTGGATGATACGTGGTGGTAATGACAAGTACACAAATCTCACTTGGCTCACGAAATTTTGTTCTTCTGGTTTGAAGCGATCGTTTACATTAGCAGTTTTTATTTTTAGGTTTCACTTTGTTCTCTCCTATATAGATAGATGAATTTGGAACTCTAAATCCATCATGGTTTGTAGTAGCTCTTTGAAACTTGACAATATAAAGGAGTTCTCAGTTTTGTCTCTATGGTTTGTTTCCTCTTCAAGTAGCCCTAGGCACAGACTGTGGAACAGCACTTTCATTGAGAGGGGTTGCCATGCTTCTAAGAAATAATGAGTTTCTGAAATACCAGCAAATATTTTTTCACCCAATCATGATGATACTTCGTGGTAATGATCAGTACACAAATCCCACTTGGCTCACCAAATTTTGTTTTTCTAGGTTGAAGCGTTCGTCTACAGTGGCATTTTTTATATTTAGGTTTCACTCCGTTCTCTCCCATAAAGATAGATTAATTTGGAACTCTAAATCCAACATGGTTTGTAGTAGCTCTTTGAAACTTGACAAAAAAAGTAGTTCTCAGTTTTGTCTCTATGGTTTCTTTCCTCTTCAAGTAGCCCTAATCAGAGACTTAGGAAAAGCACTTTCATTGAAAGGGGTTGCGAAGTTTCCAAGAAATTACGAGTTTCCGAAATACCAGCAAATACTTATTCACCCAATCTGGATGATACGTGGGGGTAATGACAAGCTCACAATTCCCACCTGACTCACAAATTTTGTTCTCTAGGTTGAAGCGTTCGTTTACAGTAGCAGTATTTATTTTTAGGTTTCACTCAGTCTCTCCTATATAGATAGATGAATTTGGAACTCTAAATCCAACATGGTTTTTAGTAGCTCTTTGAAACTTGACAAAATAAAGTAGTTCTCAGTTTTTTCTCTATGGTTTGTTTGCTCTTCAAGTAGCCCTAGGCAAAGACTGTGGAAAAGCCCTTTCATTGAAAGGGGTTGCCAAGCTACTAAGAAATAACGAGTTTCCGAAATACCAGCAAATATTTTTTCACCCAATCTTGATGATACTTGGTGGTAATGATCGGTACACAAGTTCCACTTGGCTCATCAAATTTTGTTCTTCTAGGTTGAAGCGTTCGTCTACTGTAGCAGTTTTTATATTTAGGTTTCACTCTGTTCTCTCCTATATAGATGGATAAATTTGGAACTCTAAATCCAACATGGTTTGTAGTTGCTATTTGAAACTTGACAAGATAAAGTAGTTCTCAGTTTTCTCTCTATGGTTTGTTTCGTCTTTAAGTAGCCCTAGGTACAGACTGTGGAAAAGCACTTTCATTGAAAGGGGTTTCCAAGCTTCCGAGAAATTACGAGTTTCCGAAATACCAGCAAATATTTTTTCACCAAATCTGGATGATATGTTGTGGTAATGATCAGTACACAAATCCCACATGGCTCACCAAATTTTGTTCTTCTAGGTTAAAGCGTTCGTCTACAGTAGCAGTTTAATTTAGGTTTCCCTCTGCTCTCTCTTATTTAGATAGATGAATTTGGAACTCTAAATCCAACATGGTTCGTAGTAGCTCTTTGAAACTTGAAAAAATAAAGGAGTTCTCAGTTTTCTCTCTATGGTTTGTTTTCTCTTCAAGTAGCCCAAGGCGCATACGGTGGAAAAGCAATTTCATTGAGAGGGGTTGCGAAGCTTCTAAGAATTAACCAGTTTCCGAAATACCAGCAAATATTTTTTCACCCAATTTTGATTATATTTCGTGGTAATGATCAGTACACAAATCCCACTAGGCTCACCACATATTGTTCTTCTAGGTTGAATCGTTCGCCTACAGTAGCAGTTTTTATTTTTAGTTTTCCTCTGTTCTCTCTTATATAGATAGATGAATTTGGAACACTAAATCCAACATGGTTTGTGGTAGCTCTTTAAACTTGACAAAATAAAGGAGTTCTCAGTTTTGTCTCTATGGATTGTTTAATCTTCAAGTAGCCCTAGGCACAGACTGTGGAAAAGCACTTTCATTGAGAAGGTTTGCCAATCTTCTAAGAATTAACGAGTTTCCGAAATACCAGCAAATATTTTTTCACCCAATCTTGATAATACTTGGTGGTAATGATCAGTACACAAATCCCACTTTGCTCACTAATTTTGTTCTTCTAGGGTGAAGCGTTCGTCTACAGTAGCAGTTTTTATATTTAGGTTTCCCTCTGTTCTCTCCTATATAGATAGAAGAATTTGGAACTCTAAATCCAACATGGTTCGTAGTAGCTCTTGGAAACTTGACAATATAAATGAGTTCTCAGTTTTGTCTCTGTGGTTTGTTACCTCTTCAAGTAGCCCTAGGCATAGACTGGAAAAGCACTTTCATTGAGAGGGGTTGCCAAGCTTCTAAGAATTAACGATTTTCCGAAACACCAACAAATATTTTTTCACCCAATCTTGATGCTACTTGGTGGTAATGATCAGTACACAAATCCCATTTTGCTCACCAAATTTTGTTCTTTTAGGTTGAAGCGTTCGTCTACAGTAGCAGTTTTTATATTTAGGTTTCCCTCTGTTCTCTCCTATATAGATAGATGAATTTGGAACTCTAAATCCAACATGATTCGTAGTAGCTCTGTGAAACTTGACAAAATTAAGGAGTTCTCAGTTTTGTCTCTATGGTTTGTTTTCTCTTTTAGTAGCCCAAGGCGCATACGGTGGAAAAGCAATTTCATTGAGAGGGGTTGCCAAGCTTCTAAGAATTAACCAGTTTCCAAAATTCCAGCAAATATTTTTTCACCCAATCTTCATAATACTTTGTGGTAATGATCAGTACACAAATCCCACTAGGCTCACCAAATTTTGTTCTTCTAGGTTGAAGCGTTCGCCTACAGTAGCAGTTTATATTTAGGTTTCCCTCTTTTCTCTCCTATATAGATAGATGAATTTGGAACTCTAAATCCAACATGGTTCGTAGTAGCTCTTTGAAACTTGAGAAAATAAAGGAGTTCTCAGTTTTGTCTCTATGGTTTGTTTCCTCGTCAAGTAGCCCTAGGCACAGACTGTGCAAAAGCACTGTCATTGAGAGGCGTTGCCAAGCTTCGAAGAATTAACGAGTTTCTAAAATATGAGCAAACATTTTGTCACCCAATCTTGATGATACTTGGTCGTAATGATCAGTACACAAGTCCCACTTGGCTCACCAAATTTAGTTCTTCTAGGTTGAAGCGTTCGTCTACATTAGCAGTTTTTATTTTTAGTTTTTCCTCTGTTCTCTCTTATATAGATAGATGAATTTGGAACACTAAATCCAACATGGTTTGTAGTAGCTCTTTAAACTTGACAAAATATAGGAGTTCTCAGTTTTGTCTCTATGGATTGTTTAATCTTCAAGTAGCCCTAGGCACAGACTGTGGAAAAGCACTTTCATTGAGAAGGGTTGCAAATCTTCTAAGAATTAAAGAGTTTCCGAAATACCAGCAAATATTTTTTCACCCAATCTTGATAATACTTGGTGGTAATGATCAGTACACAAATCCCACTTGGCTCACTAATTTTGTTCTTCTAGGGTGAAGCGTTCGTCTACAGTAGCAGTTTTTATATTTAGGTTTCCCTCTGTTCTCTCCTATATAGATAGAAGAATTTGGAACTCTAAATCCAACATGGTTCGTAGTAGCTCTTGGAAACTTGACAATATAAAGGAGTTCTCAATTTTGTCTCCATGGTTTGTTTCCTTTTCAAGTAGCCCTAGGCACAGACTGTGGAAAAGCACTTTCATGGTGAGGGGTTGCCAAGCTTCTAAGAATTAACGAGTTTCCGAAATAGCAGCTAATATTTTTTCACCCAATTTTGATTATGCTTGGTGGTAATGATCAGTACACAAATCCCACTTGGCTCACCAAATTTTATTCTTCTAGGTTGAAGCGTTCGTCTACAGTATCAGTTTTTATATTTCGGTTTCCCACTGCTCTCTCCTATATAGATAGATGAATTTGGAACTCTAAATTCAACATGGTTCGTAGTAGCTCTTTGAAACTTGACAAAATAAAGGAGTTCTCAGTTTTGTCTCTATGGTTTGTTTCCTCTTCAAGTAGCCCTAGGCACAGACTGTGAAAAAGCACTTTCATCGAGAGGGGCTGCCAAGCTTCTAAGAATTAACGATTTTCCGATATTCCAGCAAATATTTTTTCACCCAATCTTGATGCTACTTGGTGGTAATGATCAGTACACAAATCCCACTTGGCTCACCAAGTTTTCTTCTTCTAGGGTGAAGCGTTCGTCTACAGTAGCAGTTTTTATATTTAGGTTTCCCTCTGTTCTCTCTTATATAAATAGATTAATTTGGAACTCTAAATCCAACATGGTTTGTAGTAGCTCTTTGAAACTTGACAAAATATAGGAGTTCTCAGTTTTGTCTCTGTGGTTTGTTTCCTCTTCAAGTAGCCCTAGGCAGAGACTGGAAAAGCACTTTCATTGAGAGGGGTTGCCAGCTTCTGAGAATTAACGAGTTTCCGAAACACCAGCAAACATTTTTTCACCCAATCTTGATGATACTGGCTGGTAATGATCAGTACATAAATCCCACTTGGCTCACCAAATTTTTTTCTTCTAGGTTGAAGCGTTCGTCTACAGTAGCAGTTTTTATATATTATGTTTCCCTCTGTTCTCTCCTATATAGATAGATGATTTTTTAACTCTAAATCCAACATGGTTAATAGTAGGTCTTTGAAACTTGACAAATAAAGGAGTTCTCAGTTTTGTCTCTATGGTTAGTTTCCTCTTCAAGTAGCCCTAGGCACAGACTGTGGAAAAGCACTTTCATTGAGAAGGGTTGCCAATCTTCTAAGAATTAACGAGTTAACGAAATACCAGCAAATATTTTTTCACCCAATCTTGATAACACTTGGTGGTAATGATCAGTACACAAATCCCACTTGGCTCACCAAATTTTCTTCTTCTAGGGTGAAGCGTTCGTCTACAGTAGCAGTTTTTATATTTAGGCTTCCCTCTGTTCTCTCCTATATAGATAGAACAATTTGTAACTCTAAATCCAACATGGTTCGTAGTAGCTCTTGGAAACTTGACAATATAAAGAAGTTCTCAATTTCGTCTCTATGGTTTGTTTCCTTTTCAAGTAGCCCTAGCACCGACTGTGGAAAAGCACTTTCATGGTGAGGGGTTGCCAATCTTCTAAGAATTAACGAGTTAACGAAATACCAGCAAATATTTTTTCACCCAATCTTGATAACACTTGGTGGTATTGATCAGTACACAAATCCCAAATTGCTCACCAAATTTTGATCTTCTAGGTTGAAGGGTTCGTCTACAGTAGCAGTTTTTTATTTAGGTTTCCCTCTGCTCTCTCTTACATAGATAGATGAATTTGGAAATCTAAATCCAACATGGTTCGTAGTAGCTCTTTGAAACTTGACAAAATAAAGGAGTTATCATTTTTGTCTCTATGTTTTGTTTCCTCTTCAAGTAGCCCTAGGTGCAGATGGTGGAAAAGCAATTTCCTTGAGAGGGGTTGCCAAGCTTCCAAGAATTAACGAGTTTCCGAAATACCAGCAAATATTTTTTCACCCAATCTTGATAATACTTGGTGGTAATGATCAGTACACAAATCCCACTTGGCTAACCAAATTTTCTTCTTCTAGGGTGAAGCGTTCGTCTACAGTAGCAGTTTTTATATTTAGGTTTCCCTCTGTTCTCTCCTATATAGATAGATGAATTTGGAACTCTAAATACAACATGGTTTGTTGTAGCTCTTTGAAACTTGACAAAATAAAAGAGTTCTCAGATTTGACTCTATGGTTTGTTTCCTCTTCAAGTAGCCCTAGGCACAGACTGTGGAAAAGCACATTCATCGAGATTGGTTGCCAAGCTTCTAAGAATTAACGAGTTTCCGAAATACCAGCAAATATTTTTTTACCCAATCTTGTTTATATAGGGTGGTAATGATCAGTACACAAATCCCACTTGGCTCACCAAATTTTGTTCTTCTAGGTTGAAGCGTTCGTCTACAGTAGCAGTTTTTATATTTAGGTTTCCCTCTGTTCTCTCCTATATGGATAGATGAATTTGGAACTCTAAATCCAACATGGTTTGTTGTAGCTCTTTGAAACTTGACAAAATAAAAGAGTTCTCAGTTTTGACTCTATGGTTTGTTTCCTATTCAAGTAGCCCTAGGCAGAGATTGTGGAAAAGCACTTTCATTGAGAGCGGTTGCCAAGCTTCTAAGAATTAACGAGTTTCCAAAATACCAGCAAATATTTTTTCACCCAATCTTGATGATACTTGGTGGTAATGATCATTACACAAATCCTAGTTGGCTCACCAAATTTTGTTCTTCTAGGTTGAAGCGTTCGTCTACAGTATCAGTTTTTATATTTAGGTTTCCCTCTTTTCTCTCCTATATAGATAGATGAATTTGGAACTCTAAATCCAACATGGTTCGTAGTAGCTCTTTGAAACTTGACAAAATAAAGGAGTTCTCAGATTTGTCTCTATGGTTTGTTTACTCTTCAAGTAGCCCTAGGCACAGACTGTGGAAAAGCACTTTCATCGAGAGGTGTTGCCAAGCTTCTAAGTATTAACGAGTTTCCGATATACCAGCACATATTTTTTCACCCCATCTTGATGATACTTGGTGGTAATGCTCAGTACACAAATCCCACTTGGCTCAACAAATTTTGTTCTTCTAGGTGGAAGCGTTCGTCTACAGTATCAGTTATTATATTTAGGTTTCCCTCTGTTCTCTCCTATATAGATAGATGAATTTGGAACTCCAAATCCAACATGGCTTGTAGTAGCTCTTTGAAACTTGACAAAATGAAGGAGTTCTCAGTTTTGTCTCTATGGTTTGTTTCCTCTTTAAGTAGCCCTAAGCACAGACTGTGGAAAAGCACTTTCATCGAGAGGAGTTGCCAAGGTTCTAAGATTTAAAGATTTTCCGAAATTACAGCACATATTTTTTCAACCAATCTTGATGATACTTGGTGGTAATGATCAGTACACAAATCCTACTTGGCTCACCAAATTTTGTTCTTCTAGGTTGAAGCGTTCGTCTACAGTATCAGTTTTTATATTTAGGTTTCACTCTGTTCTCTCCTATATGGATAGATGAATTTGGAACTCTAAATCCAACATGGTTTGTTGTAGCTCTTTGAAACTTGACAAAATAAAGGAGTTCTCAGTTTTGTCTCTATGGTTTGATTCCTCTTCAAGTTGCCCTAGGCAGAGACTGTGGAAAAGCACTTTCATTGAGAGGGGTTGCCAAGCTTCTAAGAATTAACGAGTTTCCGAAATACCAGCAAATATTTTTTCACCCAATCTTGCTGATACTTGGTGCTAATGATCATTACACAAATCCCACTTGACTCACCAAATTTTGTTGTTCTAGGTTGAAGCGTTCGTCTACAGTAGCAGTTTTTATATTTAGGTTTCCCTCTGTTCTCACCTATATAGATAGATGAATTTTGAACTCTAAATCCAACATGGTTCGTAGTAGCTCTTGGAAACTTGACAAAATAAAGGACTTCTCAGTTTTTTCTCTACGTTTTGTTTCCTCTTCAAGTAGCCCTAGGAACAGACTGTGGAAAAGCACATTCATCATGAGGGGTTGCCAAGTCTCTAAGAATTAACGAGTTTCCGAAATACCAGCAAATATTTTTTCACCCAATCTTGATTATACTTGGTGGTAATGATCAGTACACAAATCCCTCTTGGCTCACCAAATTTTGTTCTTCTAGGTTGAAGCGTTCGTCTACAGTAGCAGTTTTTATATTTAGGTTTCCCTCTGTTCTCTCCTATATAGATAGATGAATTTGGAACTCTAAATCCAACATGGCTTGTAGTAGCTCTTTGAAACTTGACAAAATGAAGGAGTTCTCAGTTTTGTCTCTTTGGTTTGTTTCCTCTTTAAGTAGACCTAAGCACAGACTATGGAAAAGCACTTTCATCGAGAGGGGTTGCCAAGCTTATAAGAATAAAAGATTTTCCGAAATAACAGCACATATTTTTTCAACCAATCTTGATGATACTTTGTGGTAATGATCAGTACACAAATCCCACTTGGCTCACCAAATTTTGTTCATCTAGGTTTAAGCTTTCGTCTACAGTAGCAGTTTTTTTATTTAGGTTTCCCTCTGCTCTCTCCTATATAGAGAGATGAATTCGGAACTCTAAATCCAACATGGTTCATTGTAGCTCTTTGAAACTTGACAAAATAAAGGAGTTCTCAGTTTTGTCTCTATGGTTTGTTTCCTCTTCAGTAGCCCTAGGCACAGACTGTGGAAAAGCAATTTCATTGAGAGAGGTTGCAAAGCTTCAAAAAATTTACGAGTTTCCGAAATACCAGCAAATATTTTTTCACCCAATCTCTATGATACTTGGTGGTAATGATCAGTACACAAATCCCACTTGGCTCACCAAATTTTGTACTTCTAAGTTGAAGCGTTCGTCTACAGTAGCAGTTTTTATATTTAGGTTACCCTCTGTTCTCTCCTATATAGATAGATGAATTTGGAACTCTAAATCCAACATGGCTTGTTGTAGCTCTTTGAAACTTGACAAAATAAAGGAGTTCTCAGTTTTGTCTCTATGTATTGTTTCCTCTTCAAGAGGCCTAGGCAGAGACTGTGGAAAAGCACTTTCATTGAGAGGGGTTGCCAAGCTTCTAAGAATTAACGAGTTTCCGAAATACCAGCAAATATTTTTTCACCCAATCTTGATGATACTTGCTGGTAATGATCAGTACACAAATCCCACTTGGCTCACCAAATTTTGTTCTTCGAGGTTGAAGCGTTCGTCTACAGTAGCAGTTTTTATATTTATTTTTCCCTCTGTTCTCTCCTATATAGATAGATGAATTTGGAACTCTAAATCCAACATGGTTTGTAGCAGCTCTTTGAAACTTGACAAAATAAAGGAGATCTCAGTTTTGTCTCTATGGTTTGTTTCCTCTTTAAGTAGCCCTGAGCAAATACTGTGGAAAAGCACTTTCATTGAGAGGGGTTGAAAGCTACTAAGAATTAACGAGTTTCCGAAATACCAGCAAATATTTTTTCACCCAATCTTGATTATACTTGGTGGTAATGATCAGTACACAAATCCCACTTGGCTCACCAAATTTTGTTGTTCTAGGTTGAAGCGTTCGTCTACAGTAGCAGTTTTTATATTTAGTTTCCCTCTGTTCTCCCCTATATACATAGATGAATTTGGAACTCTAAATCCAACATGGCTTGTCGTAGCTCTTTGAAACTTGACAAAATGAAGGAGTTCTCAGTTTTGTCTCTTTGGTTTGTTTCCTCTTTAAGTAGCCCTAAGCACAGACTGTGGAAAAGCACTTTCATCAAGAGTGGTTGCCAAGCTTCTAAGAATAAACGATTTTCCGAAATAACAGCACATATTTTTTCAACCAATCTTGATGATACTTTGTGGTAATGATCAGTACACAAATCCCACTTGGCTCACCAAATTTTGTACTTCTAGGTTTAAGCGTTCGTCTACAGTAGCGTTTTTTATATTTAGGTTTCCCTCTGTTCTCCCCTATATAGATAGATGAATTTGGAACTCTAAATCCAACATGGTTTGTTGTAGCTCTTTGAATCTTGACAAAATAAAGGAGTCCTCAGTTTTGTCTCTATGGTTTGTTTCCTCTTCAAGTAGCCCTAGGCAGAGACTGTGGAAAAGCACTTTCATTGAGAGGGGTTGCCAAGTTTCTAAGAATTAACGAGTTTCCGAAATACCAGCAAATATTTTTTCACCCAATCTTGATGATACTTGGTGGTAATGATCAGTACACAAATCCCACTTGGCTCACCAAATTTTGTTCTTCTAAGTAGAAGCGTTCGTCTACTGTATCAGTTTTTATATTTAGGTTTCCCTCTGCTCCCTCCTATATAGATAGATGAATTTGGAACTCTAAATCCAACATGGTTCGTAGTAGCTTTTTGAAACTTGACAAAATAAAGGAGTTCTCAGTTTTGTCTCTATGGTTTGTTTCCTCTTCAAGTAGCCCCAGGCACAGACTGTGGAAAAGCAATTTCATTGAGAGGGGTTGCCAAGCTTCAAAAAATTTACGAGTTTACCAAATACCAGCAAATATTTTTTCACCCAATCTCTATGATACTTGGTGGTAAAGATCAGTACACAAATCCCACTTGGCTCACCAAATTTTGTTCTTCTAGGTTGAAGCGTTCGTCTACAGTATCAGTTTTTATATTTAGGTTTCCCTCTGTTCTCTCCTATATAGATAGATGAATTTGGAACTCTAAATCCAACATGGTTCGTAGTAGCTCTTTTAAACGTGACAAAATAAAGGAATTCTCAGTTTTTTCTCTATGGTTTGTTTCCTCTTCATGTAGCCCTAGGCACAGACTGTGGAAAGCACATTCATAGTGAGGGGTTGCCTAGCCTCTAAGAATTAACGAGTTTCCGAAATACCAGCAAATATTTTTTCACCCAATCTTGATAATACATGGTGGTAATGATCAGTACACAAATCCCACTTGGCTCACCAAATTTTGTTCTTCTAGGTTGAAGCGTTCGTCTACAGTAGCAGTTTTTATATTTAGGTTTCCCTCTGTTCTCTCCTATATAGATAGATGAATTTGGAACTCTAAATCCAACATGGCTTGTAGTAGCACTTTGAAACTTGACAAAATGAAGGAGTTCTCAGTTTTGTCTCTTTGGTTTGTTTCCTCTTTAAGTAGCCTAAGCACGGACTGTGGAAAAGCACTTTCATCGAGAGGTGTTGCCATGCTTCTAAGAATAAACGATTTTCCGAAATAACAGCACATAGTTTTTCAACCAATCTTGATGATACTTTGTGGTAATGAGCAGTACACAAATCCCACTTGGCTCACTAAATGTTGTTCTTCTAGTTTTAAGCGTTCGTCTACAGTAGCGGTTTTTATATTTAGGTTTCCCTCTGTTCTCTCCTATATAGATAGATAAATTTGGAACTCTAAATCCAACATGGTTCGTAGAAGCTCTTTGAAACCTGAAAAAAACAAGGAGTTCTCAGATTTGTCTCTATGGTTTGTTTCCTCTTCAAGTAGCCCTAGGCACAGACTGTGGAAAAGCACTTTCATCGAGAGGGGTTGCCAAGCTTCTAAGTATTAACGAGTTTCCGATATACCAGCGAATATTTTTTCACCCAATCTTGATGATACTTGGTGGAAATGATCAGTACACAAAACCCACTTGTCTCACCAAATTTTGTTCTTCTAGGTTGAAGCGTTCGTCTACAGTAGCAGTTTTTATATTTAGGTTTACCTCTGTTCTCTCCTATATAGATAGATGAATTTGGAACTCTAAATCCAACATGGTTCGTAGTAGCTCTTTGAAACTTGACAAAATAAAGGAGTTCTCAGTTTTGTCTCTTTGGTTGGTTTCCTCTTCAAGTAGCCCTAGGCACAGAAAGTCGAATAGCAATTTCATTGAGAGGGGTTACCAAGCTTCTAAGAATTAACGAGTTTCCGAAATACCAGCAAATATTTATTCACCCAATCTTGATGATACTTGGTGGTAATGATCAGTACACAAATCCCACTTGGCTCACCAAATTTTGTTCTTCGAGGTTAAAGCGTTCGTCTACAGTAGCAGTTTTTATATTTAGTTTTCCCTCTGTTCTCTCCTATATAGATAGATGAATTTGGAACTCTAAATCCAACATGTTTGGAGTAGCTCTTTGAAACTTGACAAAATTAAGGAGTTCTCAGTTTTGTCTCTATGGTTTGTTTCATCTTTAAGTAGCCCTAAGCAAAGACTGTGGAAAAGCACTTTCATTGAGAGGGGTTGCCAAGCTTCTAAAAATTAACGAGTTTCCGAAATACCAGCAAATATTTTTTCTCCCAATCTTGATGATACTTGGTGGTAATGATCAGTACACAAATCCCACTTGGCTCACCAAATTTTGTTCTTCTAGGTTGAAGCGTTCGTCTGCAGTAGCAGTTTTTATATTTAGGTTTCCCTCTGTTCTCTCCTATATAGATAGATGAATTTGGAACTCTAAATCCAACATGGTTCGTAGTAGCTCTTGGAAACTTGAATATATAAAGGAGTTCTCAGTTTTGCCTCTATGGTTTGTTTCCTTTTCAAGTAGCCCTAGGCACAGAGTGGAAAAGCACTTTCATCGAGAGAGGCTGCCAAGCTTCAAAGAATTAACGAGTTTCCGATATTCCAGCAAATATTTTTTCAATCAATCTTGATGATACTTGGTGGTAATGATCAGTTCACAAATCCCACTTGGCTCACCAAGTTTTGTTCTTCTAGGTTGAATCGTTCGTCTACATTAGCAGATTTTATTTAGGTTTCCCTCTGCTCTCTCCTATATAGATAGATGAATTTGGAACTCTAAATCCAACATGGTTCGAAGTAGCTCTTGGAAACCTGACAAAATAAAGGAGTTCTCAGTTTTGTCTCTATGGTTTGTTTTCTCTTCAAGTAGCCATAGGCGCAGACGGTGGAAAAGCAAATTCATTGAGAGGGGTTGCCAAGCTTCTAAGAATTAACGAGTTTCCGAAATACCAGGAAATGTTTTTTCACCCAATTTTGATTATACTTGGTGGTAATGATCAGTACACAAATCCCACTTGGCTCACCAAATTTTGTTCTACTAGGTTGAAGCGTTCGTCTACAGTAGCAGTTTTTATATTTAGGTTTCCCTCTGTTCTCTCCTATATAGATAGATGAATTTGGAACTCTAAATCCAACATGGCTTTTAGTAACTCTTTGAAACTTGACAAAATAAAGGAGTTCTCAGTTTTGTCTCTATGGTTTTTTTCCTCTTTAAGTAGCCCTAAGCACAGACTGTGGAAAAGCATTTTCATCGAGAGGGGCGGCCAAGCTTCTAAGAATTAAGGAGTTTCCGATATTCCAGCAAATATTTTTTCACCCAATCTTGATGATACTTGGTGGTAATGATCAATACACAAATCCCACTTGGCTCACCAAATTTTGTTCTTCTAGGTTGAAGCGTTCGTCTACAGTAGCAGTATTTATATTTAGGTTTCCCTCTGTTCTCTCCTATAGAGATAGATGAATTTGGAACATTAATCCAACATGGTTCGTAGTAGCTCTTTGAAACTTGACAAAATAAAGGAGTTCTCAGATTTCTCTATGGTTTGTTTCCTCTTCCAGTAGCCCTAAGCAAAAACTGTGGAAAAGCCCTTTTATTGAACGGGGTTGCCAACTTACAAGAAATTACGAGTTTCCGAAATACCAGCAAATATTTTTCACCCAATCTTGATGATACGTGGTGGTAATGATCAGTACACAAATCCCACTTGGCTCAACAAATTTTGTTCTTCAAGGTTGAAGCGTTCGTCTACAAAAGCAGTTTTTATATTTAGGTTTCCCTCTGTTCTCTCCTATATAGTTAGATGAATTTGGAACTCTAAATACAACATGGTTTGTAGTAGCTCTTTGAAACTTGACAAAATAAAGGAGGTCTCAGTTTTGTCTCTGTGGTTTGTTTCCTCTTCAAGTAGCCCTAGGGAGAGACTGTGGAAAAGCAAATTCATTGAGAGGGGTTGCCAAGCTTCTAAGAATTAACGAGTTTCCGAAATACCAGCAAATATTTTTTCACCCAATCTTGATGATACTTGTTGGTAATGATCAGTACACAAACCCCACTTGGCTCAACAAATTTTGTTCTTCCAGGTTGAAGCGTTCGTCTACATATATTTAGGTTTCCCTCTGTTCTCTCCTATATAGTTAGATGAATTTGGAACTCTAAATCCAACATGGTTCGTAGTAGCTCTTTGAAACTTGACAAAATAAAGGAGTTCTCAGTTTTGTCTCTATGGTTTGTTTCCTCTTTAAGTAGCCCTAGGCACAGAATGTGGAAAAGTACTTTCATTGAGAAGGGTTGCCAACCTTCTAAGAATTAACGAGTTACCGAAATACCAGCAAATATTTTTTCAACCAATGTTGATGATACTTGGTGGTAATGATCAGTAAACAAATCCCACTTGGATCACCAAATTTTGTTCTTCTAGGTTGAAGCGTTCGTCTACAAAAGCAGTTTTTATATTTAGGTTTCCCTCTGTTCTATCCTATATAGTTAGATGAATTTGGAACTCTAAATCCAACATGGTTTGTAGTAGCTCTTTGAAACTTGACAAAATAAAGGAGGTCTCAGTTTTGTCTCTGTGGTTAGTTTCCTCTTCAAGTAGCCCTAGGGAGAGACTGTGGAAAAGCACTTTCATTGAGAGGGGTTGCCAAGCTTCTAAGAATTAACGAGTTTCCGAAATACCAGCAAATATTTTTTCACCCAATCTTGATGATACTTGGTGGTAATGATCAGTACACAAACCCCACTTGGCTCAATAAATTTTGTTCTTCCAGGTTGAAGCGTTCGTCTACATATATTTAGGTTTCCCTCTGTTCTCTCCTATATAGTTAGATGAATTTGGAACTCTAAATCCAACATGGTTCGTAGTAGCTCTTTGAAACTTGACAAAATGAAGGAGTTCTCAGTTTTGTCTCTATGGTTTGTTTCCTCTTTAAGTAGCCCTAGGCACAGAATGTGGAAAAGTACTTTCATTGAGAAGGGTTGCCAACCTTCTAAGAATTAACGAGTTACCGAAATACCAGCAAATATTTTTTCACCCAATGTTGATGATACTTGGTGGTAATGATCAGTAAACAAATCCCACTTGGATCACCAAATTTTGTTCTTCTAGGTTGAAGCGTTCGTCTACAGTAGCAGTTTTTATATTTAGGTTTCCCTCTCTTCACTCCTATATAGATAGATGAATTTGGAACACTAAATCCAAGATGGTTCGTAATAGCTCTTTGAAACTTGACAAAATAAAGGAGTTCTCAGATTTTTCTCTATTGTTTGTTTCCTCTTCCAGTAGCCCTAAGCAAAAACTGTTGAAAAGCACTTCTATTGAAAAGGGTTGCCAACTTACAAGAAATTACGAGTTTCCGAAATACCAGCAAATATTTTTTCACCCAATCTTGACGATCGTTGTGGTAATGATCAGTACACAAATCCCACTTGGCTCACCAAATTTTGTTCTTCTAGGTTGAAGCTTTCGTCCCCAGTAGCAGTTTTTATATTTAGGTTTCCCTCTGTTCTCTCCTATATAGATAGATGAATTTGCAACTCTAAATCTAACATGGTTTGTTGTAGCTCTTTGATACTTGACAGAAAAAGGAGTTCTCAGTTTTGTCTCTATGGTTTGTTTCCTCTTCAAGTAGCCCTAGGCTCAGACTGTGGAAAAGCACTTTCATTGAGAGGGGTTGCAAACCTTCTAAGACTTAAGGAGATTCCGAAATACCAGCAAATATTTTTTCACCCAATCTTGATGATACTTGGTGGTAAAGATCAGTACACAAATCCCACTTGCCTCACCAAATTTTATTCTTCTAGGTTGAAGCGTTCGTCTACAGTAGCAGTTTTTAATTTATGTTTCCCTCTGTTCTCTCCTATATAGATAGATAAAATTCTAACTCTAAATCCAACATGGTTCGTTGTAGCTCTTGGAAACTTGACAATATAAAGGAGTTCTCAGTTTTTTCTCTATGGTGTGTTTCCTTTTCAAGTAGCCCTAGGCACAGACTGTGGAAAAGCACTTTCATCGAGAGGAGTTGCCAAGCTTCTATGAATTAACGAGTTTCCGATATACCAGCAAATATTTTTTCACCCAATCTTGATGATACTTGGTGGTAATGATCAGTACACAAATCCCACTTGGCTCACCAAATTTTGATCTTCTAGGTTGAAGCGTTCGTCAACAGTAGCATTTTTTATATTTAGGTTTCCTTCTGTTCTCTCCTATATAGATAGATGAATTTGGAACTCTAAAACCAACATGGTTCGTAGTAGCATTTTGAAACTTGACAAAATAAAGGAGTTCTCAGTGTTGTCTCTATGGTTTGTTTCCTCTTTAAGTAGCCCTAGGCACAGACTGTGGAAAAGCCCTTTCATTGAGAAGGGTTGCCAACCTTCTAAGAATTAACGAGATACCGAAATACCAGCAAATATTTATTCACCCAATCTTGATGATACTTGGTAGTAATGATCAGTACGCAAATTCC
>NW_027517729.1:0-40165 GCF_048772815.1 Callospermophilus lateralis
ACCTAAAAATTCAAACTCTTACTGGAAACGAACGCTTCTACCTAGAAGAGTGAAAATTGGGAAGCCAAGTTGACTTAGTGAACTGATCACTACCACAGAGAATCATCCAGATTGGGTGAAAAAATGTTTGCCGTGATTTCAGAAAACCAGTACTTTTGGACGCTTGGCACACGTTTCCAATGAAAGTGTATTTAGGCAGTCTCCAGTTAGGGCTGCTTCAAGAGGAAACAAACCATAGAGACAGAACCTAAAACTACTTTATTTTGTCAATTTTCAAAGAGCTAGCACAAACCGTGTTTCATTTAGAGTTCCCAACACATCTATCTATATAGGAAAAAACAGAGTGAAACCTAAAAATTCAAACTCTTATTGGAAACGAACGCTTCAACCTAGAAGAGTGAAAATTGGGCAGCCAAGTGGACTTAGTGAACTGATCACTACCACAATGTCTCATCAAGATTGGGTGAAAAAAGGTTTGCCGAGATTTCAGAAAACCAGTACTTTTGGACGCTTGGCACAGCTTTCCAATGAAAATGTCTTTAGGCAGGCTCTGCTTAGGGCTGCTTCAAGAGGAAACAAACCATAGAGACAGAACCTAAAACTACTTTATTTTGTCAATTTTCAAAGAGCTAGCACAAACCGTGTTTCATTTAGAGTTCCCAACACATCTATCTATATAGGAGAAAACAGAGTGAAACCTAAAAATTCAAACTCTTACTGGAAACGAACGCTTCAACCTAGAAGAGTGAATATTGGGCAGCCAAGTGGGCTTAGTGAACTGATCATTACCACAGAGAATCATCAAGATTGGATGAAAAAATGTTTGCCGACATTTCAGAAAACCAGTGCTTTTGGACGCTTGGCACACCTTTCCAATGAAAGTGTACTTAGGCAGTCTCTAGTTAGGGCTGCTTCAAGAAAAAACAAACCATGGAGACAGAACCTAAAACCACTCTATTTTGTCAATTTTCAAAGAGCTAGCACAAACCGTGTTTCATTTAGAGTTCCCAACACATCTATCTATATAGGAGAAAACAGAGTGAAACCTAAAAACTCAAACTCTTACTGGAATCGAACGCTTCAACCTAGAAGAGTGAAAATTGGGCAGCCAAGTGGACTTAGTGAACTGATCACTACCACAATGTCTCATCAAGATTGGGTGAAAAAGGTTTGCCGAGATTTCAGAAAACCAGTACTTTTGGACGCTTGGCACACCTTTCCAATTAAAATGTCTTTAGGCAGGCTCTGCTTAGGGCTGCTTCAAGAGGAAACAAACCTTAGAGACAGAACTTAGAACTATTTATTTTGTCAATTTTCAAAGATGCTAGCACAAACCGTGTTTCATTTAGAGTTCCCAACACATCTATCTATATAGGAGAAAACAGAGTGAAACCTAAAAATTCAAACTCTTACTGGAAACGAACGCTTCTACCTAGAAGAGTGAAAATTGGGAAGCCAAGTTGACTTAGTGAACTGATCACTACCACAGAGAATCATCCAGATTGGGTGAAAAAATGTTTGCCGTGATTTCAGAAAACCAGTACTTTTGGACGCTTGGCACACGTTTCCAATGAAAGTGTATTTAGGCAGTCTCCAGTTAGGGCTGCTTCAAGAGGAAACAAACCATAGAGACAGAACCTAAAACTACTTTATTTTGTCAATTTTCAAAGAGCTAGCACAAACCGTGTTTCATTTAGAGTTCCCAACACATCTATCTATATAGGAAAAAAACAGAGTGAAACCTAAAAATTCAAACTCTTATTGGAAACGAACGCTTCAACCTAGAAGAGTGAAAATTGGGCAGCCAAGTGGACTTAGTGAACTGATCACTACCCACAATGTCTCATCAAGATTGGGTGAAAAAAGGTTTGCCGAGATTTCAGAAAACCAGTACTTTTGGACGCTTGGCACAGCTTTCAATGAAAATGTCTTTAGGCAGGCTCTGCTTAGGGCTGCTTCAAGAGGAAACAAACCATAGAGACAGAACCTAAAACTACTTTATTTTGTCAATTTTCAAAGAGCTAGCACAAACCGTGTTTCATTTAGAGTTCCCAACACATCTATCTATAAGAGAAAACAGAGTGAAACCTAAAAATTCAAACTCTTACTGGAAACGAACGCTTCAACCTAGAAGAGTGAATATTGGGCAGCCAAGTGGGCTTAGTGAACTGATCATTACCACAGAGAATCATCAAGATTGGGTGAAAAAATGTTTGCCGACATTCAGAAAACCAGTGCTTTTGGACGCTTGGCACACCTTTCCAATGAAAGTGTACTTAGGCAGTCTCTAGTTAGGGCTGCTTCAAGAAAAAACAAACCATGGAGACAGAACCTAAAACCACTCTATTTTGTCAATTTTCAAAGAGCTAGCACAAACCGTGTTTCATTTAGAGTTCCCAACACATCTATCTATATAGGAGAAAACAGAGAGAAACCTAAAAATTCAAACTCTTACTGGAAACGAACGCTTCAACCTAGAAGAGTGAAAATTGGGCAGCCAAGTGGACTTAGTGAACTGATCACTACCACAGAGAATCATCCAGTTTGGGTGAAAAAATATTTGCCGAGATTTCAGAAAACCAGTACTTTTGGACGCTTGGCACACCTTTCCAATGAAAATGTCTTTAGGCAGCTCTGCTTAGGGCTGCTTCAAGAGGAAACAAACCTTAGAGACAGAACTTAGAACTACTTTATTTTGTCAATTTTCAAAGAGCTAGCACAAACCGTGTTTCATTTAGAGTTTCCAACACATCTATCTATATAGGAGAAAACAGAGTGAAACCTAAAAATTCAAACTCTTACTGGAAACGAACGCTTCAACCTAGAAGAGTGAAAATTGGGCAGCCAAGTGGACTTAGTGAACTGATCATTACCACACAGAATCATCAATATTGGGTGAAAAAATGTTTGCCGAGATTTCAGAAAACCAGTACTTTTGGACGCTTGGCACACCTTTCCAATGAAAATTCTTTAGGCAGGCTCTGCTTAGGGCTGCTTCAAGAGGAAACAAACCATAGAGACAGAACCTAAATCTACTTTATTTTGTCAATTTTCAAAGAGCTAGCACAAGCCGTGTTTCATTTAGAGTTCCCAACCCCATCTATCTATATAGGAGAAAACACAGTGAAACCTAAAAATTCAAACTCTTACTGGAAACACACGCTTCAACCTAGAAGAGTGAAAATTTGGCAGCCAAGTGGGCTTAGTGAACTGATCACTACCACAGAGAATCATCAATATTGGGTGAAAAATGTTTGCCGAGATTTCAGAAAACCAGTACTTTTGGACGCTTCCCACACCTTTCCAATGAAAGTGTATTTAGGCAGTCTCCAGTTAGGGCTGCTTCAAGAGGAAACAAACCATAGAGACAGAACCTAAAACTACTTTATTTTGTCAATTTTCAAAGAGCTAGCACAAACCGTGTTTCATTTAGAGTTCCCAACACATCTATCTATATAGGAGAAAACAGAGAGAAACCTAAAAATTCAAACTCTTACTGGAAACGAACGCTTCAACCTAGAAGAGTGAAAATTGGGCAGCCAAGTGGACTTAGTGAACTGATCACTACCACAGAGAATCATCCAGTTTGGGTGAAAAAATATTTGCCGAGATTTCAGAAAACCAGTACTTTTGGACGCTTGGCACACGTTTCCCAATGAAAGTGTATTTAGGCAGTCTCCAGTTAGGGCTGCTTGAAGAGGAAACAAACCATAGAGACAGAACCTAAAACTACTTTATTTTGTCAATTTTCAAAGAGCTAGCACAAACCGTGTTTCATTTAGAGTTCCAATCACATCTATCTATATAGGAGAAAACACAGTGAAACCTAAAAATTCAAACTCTTACTGGAAACGAACGCTTCAACTTAGAAGAGTGAAAATTGGGCAGCCAAGTGGGCTTAGTGAACTGGTCACTACCACAGAGAATCATCAATATTGGGTGAAAAAATGTTTGCCGAGATTTCAGAAAACCAGTACTTTTGGACGCTTGGCACCCCTTTCCAATGAAAATGTCTTTAGGCAGTCTCTGCTTAGGGCTGCTTCAAGAGGAAACAAACCTTAGAGACAGAACTTAGAACTATTTATTTTGTCAATTTTCAAAGAGCTAGCACAAACCGTGTTTCATTTAGAGTTCCCAACACATCTATCTATATAGGAGAAAACAGAGTGAAACCTAAAAATTCAAACTCTTACTGGAAACGAACGCTTCTACCTAGAAGAGTGAAAATTGGGAAGCCAAGTTGACTTAGTGAACTGATCACTACCACAGAGAATCATCCAGATTGGGTGAAAAAATGTTTGCCGTGATTTCAGAAAACCAGTACTTTTGGACGCTTGGCACACGTTTCCAATGAAAGTGTATTTAGGCAGTCTCCAGTTAGGGCTGCTTCAAGAGGAAACAAACCATAGAGACAGAACCTAAAACTACTTTATTTTGTCAATTTTCAAAGAGCTAGCACAAACCGTGTTTCATTTAGAGTTCCCAACACATCTATCTATATAGGAAAAAACAGAGTGAAACCTAAAAATTCAAACTCTTATTGGAAACGAACGCTTCAACCTAGAAGAGTGAAAATTGGGCAGCCAAGTGGACTTAGTGAACTGATCACTACCACAATGTCTCATCAAGATTGGGTGAAAAAAGGTTTGCCGAGATTTCAGAAAACCAGTACTTTTGGACGCTTGGCACACCTTTCCAATGAAAATGTCTTTAGGCAGGCTCTGCTTAGGGCTGCTTCAAGAGGAAACAAACCATAGAGACAGAACCTAAAACTACTTTATTTTGTCAATTTTCAAAGAGCTAGCACAAACCGTGTTTCATTTAGAGTTCCCAACACATCTATCTATATAGGAGAAAACAGAGTGAAACCTAAAAATTCAAACTCTTACTGGAAACGAACGCTTCAACCTAGAAGAGTGAATATTGGGCAGCCAAGTGGGCTTAGTGAACTGATCATTACCACAGAGAATCATCAAGATTGGGTGAAAAAATGTTTGCCGACATTTCAGAAAACCAGTGCTTTTGGACGCTTGGCACACCTTTCCAATGAAAGTGTACTTAGGCAGTCTCTAGTTAGGGCTGCTTCAAGAAAAAACAAACCATGGAGACAGAACCTAAAACCACTCTATTTTGTCAATTTTCAAAGAGCTAGCACAAACCGTGTTTCATTTAGAGTTCCCAACACATCTATCTATATAGGAGAAAACAGAGTGAAACCTAAAAACTCAAACTCTTACTGGAATCGAACGCTTCAACCTAGAAGAGTGAAAATTGGGCAGCCAAGTGGACTTAGTGAACTGATCACTACCACAATGTCTCATCAAGATTGGGTGAAAAAGGTTTGCCGAGATTTCAGAAAACCAGTACTTTTGGACGCTTGGCACACCTTTCCAATGAAAATGTCTTTAGGCAGGCTCTGCTTAGGGCTGCTTCAAGAGGAAACAAACCTTAGAGACAGAACTTAGAACTATTTATTTTGTCAATTTTCAAAGAGCTAGCACAAACCGTGTTTCATTTAGAGTTCCCAACACATCTATCTATATAGGAGAAAACAGAGTGAAACCTAAAAATTCAAACTCTTACTGGAAACGAACGCTTCTACCTAGAAGAGTGAAAATTGGGAAGCCAAGTTGACTTAGTGAACTGATCACTACCACAGAGAATCATCCAGATTGGGTGAAAAAATGTTTGCCGTGATTTCAGAAAACAGTACTTTTGGACGCTTGGCACACGTTTCCAATGAAAGTGTATTTAGGCAGTCTCCAGTTAGGGCTGCTTCAAGAGGAAACAAACCATAGAGACAGAACCTAAAACTACTTTATTTTGTCAATTTTCAAAGAGCTAGCACAAACCGTGTTTCATTTAGAGTTCCCAACACATCTATCTATATAGGAAAAAACAGAGTGAAACCTAAAAATTCAAACTCTTATTGGAAACGAACGCTTCAACTAGAAGAGTGAAAATTGGGCAGCCAAGTGGACTTAGTGAACTGATCACTACCACAATGTCTCATCAAGATTGGGTTAAAAAAGGTTTGCCGAGATTTCAGAAAACCAGTACTTTTGGACGCTTGGCACACCTTTCCAATGAAAATGTCTTTAGGCAGGCTCTGCTTAGGGCTGCTTCAAGAGGAAACAAACCATAGAGACAGAACCTAAAACTACTTTATTTTGTCAATTTTCAAAGAGCTAGCACAAACCGTGTTTCATTTAGAGTTCCCAACACATCTATCTATATAGGAGAAAACAGAGTGAAACCCTAAAAATTCAAACTCTTACTGGAAACGAACGCTTCAACCTAGAAGAGTGAATATTGGGCAGACAAGTGGGCTTAGTGAACTGATCATTACCACAGAGAATCATCAAGATTGGGTGAAAAAATGTTTGCCGACATTTCAGAAAACCAGTGCTTTTGGACGCTTGGCACACGTATCCAATGAAAGTGTACTTAGGCAGTCTCTAGTTAGGGCTGCTTCAAGAAAAAACAAACCATGGAGACAGAACCTAAAACCACTCTATTTTGTCAATTTTCAAAGAGCTAGCACAAACCGTGTTTCATTTAGAGTTCCCAACACATCTATCTATATAGGAGAAAACAGAGTGAAACCTAAAAACTCAAACTCTTACTGGAATCGAACGCTTCAACCTAGAAGAGTGAAAATTGGGCAGCCAAGTGGACTTAGTGAACTGATCACTACCACAATGTCTCATCAAGATTGGGTGAAAAAGGTTTGCCGAGATTTCAGAAAACCAGTACTTTTGGACGCTTGGCACACCTTTCCAATGAAAATGTCTTTAGGCAGGCTCTGCTTAGGGCTGCTTCAAGAGGAAACAAACCTTAGAGACAGAACTTAGAACTATTTATTTTGTCAATTTTCAAAGAGCTAGCACAAACCGTGTTTCATTTAGAGTTCCCAACACATCTATCTATATAGGAGAAAACAGAGTGAAACCTAAAAATTCAAACTCTTCCTGGAAACGAACGCTTCTACCTAGAAGAGTGAAAATTGGGAAGCCAAGTTGACTTAGTGAACTGATCACTACCACAGAGAATCATCCAGATTGGGTGAAAAAATGTTTGCCGTGATTTCAGAAAACCAGTACTTTTGGACGCTTGGCACACGTTTCCAATGAAAGTGTATTTAGGCAGTCTCCAGTTAGGGCTGCTTCAAGAGGAAACAAACCATAGAGACAGAACCTAAAACTACTTTATTTTGTCAATTTTCAAAGAGCTAGCACAAACCGTGTTTCATTTAGAGTTCCCAACACATCTATCTATATAGGAAAAAACAGAGTGAAACCTAAAAATTCAAACTCTTATTGGAAACGAACGCTTCAACCTAGAAGAGTGAAAATTGGGCAGCCAAGTGGACTTAGTGAACTGATCACTACCACAATGTCTCATCAAGATTGGGTGAAAAAAGGTTTGCCGAGATTTCAGAAAACCAGTACTTTTGGACGCTTGGCACACCTTTCCAATGAAAATGTCTTTAGGCAGGCTCTGCTTAGGGCTGCTTCAAGAGGAAACAAACCATAGAGACAGAACCTAAAACTACTTTATTTTGTCAATTTTCAAAGAGCTAGCACAAACCGTGTTTCATTTAGAGTTCCCAACACATCTATCTATATAGGAGAAAACAGAGTGAAACCTAAAAATTCAAACTCTTACTGGAAACGAACGCTTCAACCTAGAAGAGTGAATATTGGGCAGCCAAGTGGGCTTAGTGAACTGATCATTACCACAGAGAATCATCAAGATTGGGTGAAAAAATGTTTGCCGACATTTCAGAAAACCAGTGCTTTTGGACGCTTGGCACACCTTTCCAATGAAAGTGTACTTAGGCAGTCTCTAGTTAGGGCTGCTTCAAGAAAAAACAAACCATGGAGACAGAACCTAAAACCACTCTATTTTGTCAATTTTCAAAGAGCTAGCACAAACCGTGTTTCATTTAGAGTTCCCAACACATCTATCTATATAGGAGAAACAGAGTGAAACCTAAAAACTCAAACTCTTACTGGAATCGAACGCTTCAACCTAGAAGAGTGAAAATTGGGCAGCCAAGTGGACTTAGTGAACTGATCACTACCACAATGTCTCATCAAGATTGGGTGAAAAAGGTTTGCCGAGATTTCAGAAAACCAGTACTTTTGGACGCTTGGCACACCTTTCCAATGAAAATGTCTTTAGGCAGGCTCTGCTTAGGGCTGCTTCAAGAGGAAACAAACCTTAGAGACAGAACTTAGAACTATTTATTTTGTCAATTTTCAAAGAGCTAGCACAAACCGTGTTTCATTTAGAGTTCCCAACACATCTATCTATATAGGAGAAAACAGAGTGAAACCTAAAAATTCAAACTCTTCCTGGAAACGAACGCTTCTACCTAGAAGAGTGAAAATTGGGAAGCCAAGTTGACTTAGTGAACTGATCACTACCACAGAGAATCATCCAGATTGGGTGAAAAAATGTTTGCCGTGATTTCAGAAAACCAGTACTTTTGGACGCTTGGCACACGTTTCCAATGAAAGTGTATTTAGGCAGTCTCCAGTTAGGGCTGCTTCAAGAGGAAACAAACCATAGAGACAGAACCTAAAACTACTTTATTTTGTCAATTTTCAAAGAGCTAGCACAAACCGTGTTTCATTTAGAGTTCCCAACACATCTATCTATATAGGAGAAAACAGAGTGAAACCTAAAAATTCAAACTCTTACTGGAAACGAACGCTTCAACCTAGAAGAGTGAATATTGGGCAGCCAAGTGGGCTTAGTGAACTGATCATTACCACAGAGAATCATCAAGATTGGGTGAAAAAATGTTTGCCGACATTTCAGAAAACCAGTGCTTTTGGACGCTTGGCACACCTATCCAATGAAAGTGTACTTAGGCAGTCTCTAGTTAGGGCTGCTTCAAGAAAAAACAAACCATGGAGACAGAACCTAAAACCACTCTATTTTGTCAATTTTCAAAGAGCTAGCACAAACCGTGTTTCATTTAGAGTTCCCAACACATCTATCTATATAGGAGAAAACAGAGTGAAACCTAAAAACTCAAACTCTTACTGGAATCGAACGCTTCAACCTAGAAGAGTGAAAATTGGGCAGCCAAGTGGACTTAGTGAACTGATCACTACCACAATGTCTCATCAAGATTGGTGAAAAAGGTTTGCCGAGATTTCAGAAAACCAGTACTTTTGGACGCTTGGCACACCTTTCCAATGAAAATGTCTTTAGGCAGGCTCTGCTTAGGGCTGCTTCAAGAGGAAACAAACCTTAGAGACAGAACTTAGAACTATTTATTTTGTCAATTTTCAAAGAGCTAGCACAAACCGTGTTTCATTTAGAGTTCCCAACACATCTATCTATATAGGAGAAAACAGAGTGAAACCTAAAAATTCAAACTCTTCCTGGAAACGAACGCTTCTACCTAGAAGAGTGAAAATTGGGAAGCCAAGTTGACTTAGTGAACTGATCACTACCACAGAGAATCATCCAGATTGGGTGAAAAATGTTTGCCGTGATTTCAGAAAACCAGTACTTTTGGACGCTTGGCACACGTTTCCAATGAAAGTGTATTTAGGCAGTCTCCAGTTAGGGCTGCTTCAAGAGGAAAACAAACCATAGAGACAGAACCTAAAACTACTTTATTTTGTCAATTTTCAAAGAGCTAGCACAAACCGTGTTTCATTTAGAGTTCCCAACACATCTATCTATATAGGAAAAAACAGAGTGAAACCTAAAAATTCAAACTCTTATTGGAAACGAACGCTTCAACCTAGAAGAGTGAAAATTGGGCAGCCAAGTGGACTTAGTGAACTGATCACTACCACAATGTCTCATCAAGATTGGGTGAAAAAAGGTTTGCCGAGATTTCAGAAAACCAGTACTTTTGGACGCTTGGCACACCTTTCCAATGAAAATGTCTTTAGGCAGGCTCTGCTTAGGGCTGCTTCAAGAGGAAACAAACCATAGAGACAGAACCTAAAACTACTTTATTTTGTCAATTTTCAAAGAGCTAGCACAAACCGTGTTTCATTTTAGAGTTCCCAACACATCTATCTATATAGGAGAAAACAGAGTGAAACCTAAAAATTCAAACTCTTACTGGAAACGAACGCTTCAACCTAGAAGAGTGAATATTGGGCAGCCAAGTGGGCTTAGTGAACTGATCATTACCACAGAGAATCATCAAGATTGGGTGAAAAAATGTTTGCCGACATTTCAGAAAACCAGTGCTTTTGGACGCTTGGCACACCTTTCCAATGAAAGTGTACTTAGGCAGTCTCTAGTTAGGGCTGCTTCAAGAAAAAAACAAACCATGGAGACAGAACCTAAAACCACTCTATTTGTCAATTTTCAAAGAGCTAGCACAAACCGTGTTTCATTTAGAGTTCCCAACACATCTATCTATATAGGAGAAAACAGAGTGAAACCTAAAAACTCAAACTCTTACTGGAATCGAACGCTTCAACCTAGAAGAGTGAAAATTGGGCAGCCAAGTGGACTTAGTGAACTGATCACTACCACAATGTCTCATCAAGATTGGGTGAAAAAGGTTTGCCGAGATTTCAGAAAACCAGTACTTTTGGACGCTTGGCACACCTTTCCAATGAAAATGTCTTTAGGCAGGCTCTGCTTAGGGCTGCTTCAAGAGGAAACAAACCTTAGAGACAGAACTTAGAACTATTTATTTTGTCAATTTTCAAAGAGCTAGCACAAACCGTGTTTCATTTAGAGTTCCCAACACATCTATCTATATAGGAGAAAACAGAGTAAAACCTAAAAAATTCAAACTCTTCCTGGAAACGAACGCTTCTACCTAGAAGAGTGAAAATTGGGAAGCCAAGTTGACTTAGTGAACTGATCACTACCACAGAGAATCATCCAGATTGGGTGAAAAAATGTTTGCCGTGATTTCAGAAAACCAGTACTTTTGGACGCTTGGCACACGTTTCCAATGAAAGTGTATTTAGGCAGTCTCCAGTTAGGGCTGCTTCAAGAGGAAACAAACCATAGAGACAGAACCTAAAACTACTTTATTTTGTCAATTTTCAAAGAGCTAGCACAAACCGTGTTTCATTTAGAGTTCCCAACACATCTATCTATATAGGAAAAAACAGAGTGAAACCTAAAAATTCAAACTCTTATTGGAAACGAACGCTTCAACCTAGAAGAGTGAAAATTGGGCAGCCAAGTGGACTTAGTGAACTGATCACTACCACAATGTCTCATCAAGATTGGGTGAAAAAAGGTTTGCCGAGATTTCAGAAAACCAGTACTTTTGGACGCTTGGCACACCTTTCCAATGAAAATGTCTTTAGGCAGGCTCTGCTTAGGGCTGCTTCAAGAGGAAACAAACCATAGAGACAGAACCTAAAACTACTTTATTTTGTCAATTTTCAAAGAGCTAGCACAAACCGTGTTTCATTTAGACTTCCCAACACATCTATCTATATAGGAGAAAACAGAGTGAAACCTAAAAATTCAAACTCTTACTGGAAACGAACGCTTCAACCTAGAAGAGTGAATATTGGGCAGCCAAGTGGGCTTAGTGAACTGATCATTACCACAGAGAATCATCAAGATTGGGTGAAAAAATGTTTGCCGACATTTCAGAAAACCAGTGCTTTTGGACGCTTGGCACACCTTTCCAATGAAAGTGTACTTAGGCAGTCTCTAGTTAGGGCTGCTTCAAGAAAAAACAAACCATGGAGACAGAACCTAAAACCACTCTATTTTGTCAATTTTCAAAGAGCTAGCACAAACCGTGTTTCATTTAGAGTTCCCAACACATCTATCTATATAGGAGAAAACAGAGAGAAACCTAAAAATTCAAACTCTTACTGGAAACGAACGCTTCAACCTAGAAGAGTGAAAATTGGGCAGCCAAGTGGACTTAGTGAACTGATCACTACCACAGAGAATCATCCAGTTTGGGTGAAAAAATATTTGCCGAGATTTCAGAAAACCAGTACTTTTGGACGCTTGGCACACGTTTCCAATGAAAGTGTATTTAGGCAGTCTCCAGTTAGGGCTGCTTGAAGAGGAAACAAACCATAGAGACAGAACCGAAAACTACTTTATTTTGTCAATTTTCAAAGAGCTAGCACAAACCGTGTTTCATTTAGAGTTCCAATCACATCTATCTATATAGGAGAAAACACAGTGAAACCTAAAAATTCAAACTCTTACTGGAAACGAACGCTTCAACTTAGAAGAGTGAAAATTGGGCAGCCAAGTGGGCTTAGTGAACTGGTCACTACCACAGAGAATCATCAATATTGGGTGAAAAAATGTTTGCCGAGATTTCAGAAAACCAGTACTTTTGGACGCTTGGCACCCCTTTCCAATGAAAATGTCTTTAGGCAGTCTCTGCTTAGGGCTGCTTCAAGAGGAAACAAACCTTAGAGACAGAACTTAGAACTATTTATTTTGTCAATTTTCAAAGAGCTAGCACAAACCGTGTTTCATTTAGAGTTCCCAACACATCTATCTATATAGGAGAAAACAGAGTGAAACCTAAAAATTCAAACTCTTACTGGAAACGAACGCTTCTACCTAGAAGAGTGAAAATTGGGAAGCCAAGTTGACTTAGTGAACTGATCACTACCACAGAGAATCATCCAGATTGGGTGAAAAAATGTTTGCCGTGATTTCAGAAAACCAGTACTTTTGGACGCTTGGCACACGTTTCCAATGAAAGTGTATTTAGGCAGTCTCCAGTTAGGGCTGCTTCAAGAGGAAACAAACCATAGAGACAGAACCTAAAACTACTTTATTTTGTCAATTTTCAAAGAGCTAGCACAAACCGTGTTTCATTTAGAGTTCCCAACACATCTATCTATATAGGAAAAAACAGAGTGAAACCTAAAAATTCAAACTCTTATTGGAAACGAACGCTTCAACCTAGAAGAGTGAAAATTGGGCAGCCAAGTGGACTTAGTGAACTGATCACTACCACAATGTCTCATCAAGATTGGGTGAAAAAAGGTTTGCCGAGATTTCAGAAAACCAGTACTTTTGGACGCTTGGCACACCTTTCCAATGAAAATGTCTTTAGGCAGGCTCTGCTTAGGGCTGCTTCAAGAGGAAACAAACCATAGAGACAGAACCTAAAACTACTTTATTTTGTCAATTTTCAAAGAGCTAGCACAAACCGTGTTTCATTTAGAGTTCCCAACACATCTATCTATATAGGAGAAAACAGAGTGAAACCTAAAAATTCAAACTCTTACTGGAAACGAACGCTTCAACCTAGAAGAGTGAATATTGGGCAGCCAAGTGGGCTTAGTGAACTGATCATTACCACAGAGAATCATCAAGATTGGGTGAAAAAATGTTTGCCGACATTTCAGAAAACCAGTGCTTTTGGACGCTTGGCACACCTTTCCAATGAAAGTGTACTTAGGCAGTCTCTAGTTAGGGCTGCTTCAAGAAAAAACAAACCATGGAGACAGAACCTAAAACCACTCTATTTTGTCAATTTTCAAAGAGCTAGCACAAACCGTGTTTCATTTAGAGTTCCCAAAACATCTATCTATATAGGAGAAAACAGAGTGAAACCTAAAAACTCAAACTCTTACTGGAATCGAACGCTTCAACCTAGAAGAGTGAAAATTGGGCAGCCAAGTGGACTTAGTGAACTGATCACTACCACAATGTCTCATCAAGATTGGGGTGAAAAAGGTTTGCCGAGATTTCAGAAAACCAGTACTTTTGGACGCTTGGCACACCTTTCCAATGAAAATGTCTTTAGGCAGGCTCTGCTTAGGGCTGCTTCAAGAGGAAACAAACCTTAGAGACAGAACTTAGAACTACTTTATTTTGTCAATTTTCAAAGAGCTAGCACAAACCGTGTTTCATTTAGAGTTTCCAACACATCTATCTATATAGGAGAAAACAGAGTGAAACCTAAAAATTCAAACTCTTACTGGAAACGAACGCTTCAACCTAGAAGAGTGAAAATTGGGCAGCCAAGTGGACTTAGTGAACTGATCATTACCACACAGAATCATCAATATTGGGTGAAAAAATGTTTGCCGAGATTTCAGAAAACCAGTACTTTTGGACGCTTGGCACACCTTTCCAATGAAAATTCTTTAGGCAGGCTCTGCTTAGGGCTGCTTCAAGAGGAAACAAACCATAGAGACAGAACCTAAATCTACTTTATTTTGTCAATTTTCAAAGAGCTAGCACAAGCCGTGTTTCATTTAGAGTTCCCAACCCATCTATCTATATAGGAGAAAACACAGTGAAACCTAAAAATTCAAACTCTTACTGGAAACACACGCTTCAACCTAGAAGAGTGAAAATTTGGCAGCCAAGTGGGCTTAGTAAACTGATCACTACCACAGAGAATCATCAATATTGGGTGAAAAAATGTTTGCCGAGATTTCAGAAAACCAGTACTTTTGGACGCTTGGCACCCCTTTCCAATGAAAATGTCTTTAGGCAGTCTCTGCTTAGGGCTGCTTCAAGAGGAAACAAACCTTAGAGACAGAACTTAGAACTATTTATTTTGTCAATTTTCAAAGGGCTAGCACAAACCGTGTTTCATTTAGAGTTCCCAACACATCTATCTATATAGGAGAAAACAGAGTGAAACCTAAAAATTCAAACTCTTACTGGAAACGAACGCTTCAACCTAGAAGAGTGAAAATTGGGCAGCCAAGTGGACTTAGTGAACTGATCACTACCACAGAGAATCATCCAGTTTGGGTGAAAAAATATTTGCCGAGATTTCAGAAAACCAGTACTTTTGGACGCTTGGCACACGTTTCCAATGAAAGTGTATTTAGGCAGTCTCCAGTTAGGGCTGCTTGAAGAGGAAACAAACCATAGAGACAGATCCTAAAACTACTTTATTTTGTCAATTTTCAAAGAGCTAGCACAAACCGTGTTTCATTTAGAGTTCCAATCACATCTATCTATATAGGAGAAAACACAGTGAAACCTAAAAATTCAAACTCTTACTGGAAACGAACGCTTCAACTTAGAAGAGTGAAAATTGGGCAGCCAAGTGGGCTTAGTGAACTGGTCACTACCACAGAGAATCATCAATATTGGGTGAAAAAATGTTTGCCGAGATTTCAGAAAACCAGTACTTTTGGACGCTTGGCACCCCTTTCCAATGAAAATGTCTTTAGGCAGTCTCTGCTTAGGGCTGCTTCAAGAGGAAACAAACCTTAGAGACAGAACTTAGAACTATTTATTTTGTCAATTTTCAAAGGGCTAGCACAAACCGTGTTTCATTTAGAGTTCCCAACACATCTATCTATATAGGAGAAAACAGAGTGAAACCTAAAAATTCAAACTCTTACTGGAAACGAACGCTTCTACCTAGAAGAGTGAAAATTGGGAAGCCAAGTTGACTTAGTGAACTGATCACTACCACAGAGAATCATCCAGATTGGGTGAAAAAATGTTTGCCGTGATTTCAGAAAACCAGTACTTTTGGACGCTTGGCACACGTTTCCAATGAAAGTGTATTTAGGCAGTCTCCAGTTAGGGCTGCTTCAAGAGGAAACAAACCATAGAGACAGAACCTAAAACTACTTTATTTTGTCAATTTTCAAAGAGCTAGCACAAACCGTGTTTCATTTAGAGTTCCCAACACATCTATCTATATAGGAAAAAACAGAGTGAAACCTAAAAATTCAAACTCTTATTGGAAACGAACGCTTCAACCTAGAAGAGTGAAAATTGGGCAGCCAAGTGGACTTAGTGAACTGATCACTACCACAATGTCTCATCAAGATTGGGTGAAAAAAGGTTTGCCGAGATTTCAGAAAACCAGTACTTTTGGATGCTTGGCACACCTTTCCAATGAAAATGTCTTTAGGCAGGCTCTGCTTAGGGCTGCTTCAAGAGGAAACAAACCATAGAGACAGAACCTAAAACTACTTTATTTTGTCAATTTTCAAAGAGCTAGCACAAACCGTGTTTCATTTAGAGTTCCCAACACATCTATCTATATAGGAGAAAACAGAGTGAAACCTAAAAATTCAAACTCTTACTGGAAACGAACGCTTCAACCTAGAAGAGTGAATATTGGGCAGCCAAGTGGGCTTAGTGAACTGATCATTACCACAGAGAATCATCAAGATTGGGTGAAAAAATGTTTGCCGACATTTCAGAAAACCAGTGCTTTTGGACGCTTGGCACACCTTTCCAATGAAAGTGTACTTAGGCAGTCTCTAGTTAGGGCTGCTTCAAGAAAAAACAAACCATGGAGACAGAACCTAAAACCACTCTATTTTGTCAATTTTCAAAGAGCTAGCACAAACCGTGTTTCATTTAGAGTTCCCAACACATCTATCTATATAGGAGAAAACAGAGAGAAACCTAAAAATTCAAACTCTTACTGGAAACGAATGCTTCAACCTAGAAGAGTGAAAATTGGGCAGCCAAGTGGACTTAGTGAACTGATCACTACCACAGAGAATCATCCAGTTTGGGTGAAAAAATATTTGCCGAGATTTCAGAAAACCAGTACTTTTGGACGCTTGGCACACGTTTCCAATGAAAGTGTATTTAGGCAGTCTCCAGTTAGGGCTGCTTGAAGAGGAAACAAACCATAGAGACAGAACCTAAAACTACTTTATTTTGTCAATTTTCAAAGAGCTAGCACAAACCGTGTTTCATTTAGAGTTCCAATCACATCTATCTATATAGGAGAAAACACAGTGAAACCTAAAAATTCAAACTCTTACTGGAAACGAACGCTTCAACTTAGAAGAGTGAAAATTGGGCAGCCAAGTGGGCTTAGTGAACTGGTCACTACCACAGAGAATCATCAATATTGGGTGAAAAAATGTTTGCCGAGATTTCAGAAAACCAGTACTTTTGGACGCTTGGCACCCCTTTCCAATGAAAATGTCTTTAGGCAGTCTCTGCTTAGGGCTGCTTCAAGAGGAAACAAACCTTAGAGACAGAACTTAGAACTATTTATTTTGTCAATTTTCAAAGGGCTAGCACAAACCGTGTTTCATTTAGAGTTCCCAACACATCTATCTATATAGGAGAAAACAGAGTGAAACCTAAAAATTCAAACTCTTACTGGAAACGAACGCTTCTACCTAGAAGAGTGAAAATTGGGAAGCCAAGTTGACTTAGTGAACTGATCACTACCACAGAGAATCATCCAGATTGGGTGAAAAAATGTTTGCCGTGATTTCAGAAAACCAGTACTTTTGGACGCTTGGCACACGTTTCCAATGAAAGTGTATTTAGGCAGTCTCCAGTTAGGGCTGCTTCAAGAGGAAACAAACCATAGAGACAGAACCTAAAACTACTTTATTTTGTCAATTTTCAAAGAGCTAGCACAAACCGTGTTTCATTTAGAGTTCCCAACACATCTATCTATATAGGAAAAAACAGAGTGAAACCTAAAAATTCAAACTCTTATTGGAAACGAACGCTTCAACCTAGAAGAGTGAAAATTGGGCAGCCAAGTGGACTTAGTGAACTGATCACTACCACAATGTCTCATCAAGATTGGGTGAAAAAAGGTTTGCCGAGATTTCAGAAAACCAGTACTTTTGGACGCTTGGCACACCTTTCCAATGAAAATGTCTTTAGGCAGGCTCTGCTTAGGGCTGCTTCAAGAGGAAACAAACCATAGAGACAGAACCTAAAACTACTTTATTTTGTCAATTTTCAAAGAGCTAGCACAAACCGTGTTTCATTTAGAGTTCCCAACACATCTATCTATATAGGAGAAAACAGAGTGAAACCTAAAAATTCAAACTCTTACTGGAAACGAACGCTTCAACCTAGAAGAGTGAATATTGGGCAGCCAAGTGGGCTTAGTGAACTGATCATTACCACAGAGAATCATCAAGATTGGGTGAAAAAATGTTTGCCGACATTTCAGAAAACCAGTGCTTTTGGACGCTTGGCACACCTTTCCAATGAAAGTGTACTTAGGCAGTCTCTAGTTAGGGCTGCTTCAAGAAAAAACAAACCATGGAGACAGAACCTAAAACCACTCTATTTTGTCAATTTTCAAAGAGCTAGCACAAACCGTGTTTCATTTAGAGTTCCAATCACATCTATCTATATAGGAGAAAACAGAGAGAAACCAAAAAATTCAAACTCTTACTGGAAACGAACGCTTCAACCTAGAAGAGTGAAAATTGGGCAGCCAAGTGGACTTAGTGAACTGATCACTACCACAATGTCTCATCAAGATTGGGTGAAAAAAGGTTTGCCGAGATTTCAGAAAACCAGTACTTTTGGATGCTTGGCACACCTTTCCAATGAAAATGTCTTTAGGCAGGCTCTGCTTAGGGCTGCTTCAAGAGGAAACAAACCATAGAGACAGAACCTAAAACTACTTTATTTTGTCAATTTTCAAAGAGCTAGCACAAACCGTGTTTCATTTAGAGTTCCCAACACATCTATCTATATAGGAGAAAACAGAGTGAAACCTAAAAATTCAAACTCTTACTGGAAACGAACGCTTCAACCTAGAAGAGTGAATATTGGGCAGCCAAGTGGGCTTAGTGAACTGATCATTACCACAGAGAATCATCAAGATTGGGTGAAAAAATGTTTGCCGACATTTCAGAAAACCAGTGCTTTTGGACGCTTGGCACACCTTTCCAATGAAAGTGTACTTAGGCAGTCTCTAGTTAGGGCTGCTTCAAGAAAAAACAAACCATGGAGACAGAACCTAAAACCACTCTATTTTGTCAATTTTCAAAGAGCTAGCACAAACCGTGTTTCATTTAGAGTTCCCAACACATCTATCTATATAGGAGAAAACAGAGAGAAACCTAAAAATTCAAACTCTTACTGGAAACGAATGCTTCAACCTAGAAGAGTGAAAATTGGGCAGCCAAGTGGACTTAGTGAACTGATCACTACCACAGAGAATCATCCAGTTTGGGTGAAAAAATATTTGCCGAGATTTCAGAAAACCAGTACTTTTGGACGCTTGGCACACGTTTCCAATGAAAGTGTATTTAGGCAGTCTCCAGTTAGGGCTGCTTGAAGAGGAAACAAACCATAGAGACAGAACCTAAAACTACTTTATTTTGTCAATTTTCAAAGAGCTAGCACAAACCGTGTTTCATTTAGAGTTCCAATCACATCTATCTATATAGGAGAAAACACAGTGAAACCTAAAAATTCAAACTCTTACTGGAAACGAACGCTTCAACTTAGAAGAGTGAAAATTGGGCAGCCAAGTGGGCTTAGTGAACTGGTCACTACCACAGAGAATCATCAATATTGGGTGAAAAAATGTTTGCCGAGATTTCAGAAATCCAGTACTTTTGGACGCTTGGCACCCCTTTCCAATGAAAATGTCTTTAGGCAGTCTCTGCTTAGGGCTGCTTCAAGAGGAAACAAACCTTAGAGACAGAACTTAGAACTATTTATTTTGTCAATTTTCAAAGGGCTAGCACAAACCGTGTTTCATTTAGAGTTCCCAACACATCTATCTATATAGGAGAAAACAGAGTGAAACCTAAAAATTCAAACTCTTACTGGAAACGAACGCTTCTACCTAGAAGAGTGAAAATTGGGAAGCCAAGTTGACTTAGTGAACTGATCACTACCACAGAGAATCATCCAGATTGGGTGAAAAAATGTTTGCCGTGATTTCAGAAAACCAGTACTTTTGGACGCTTGGCACACGTTTCCAATGAAAGTGTATTTAGGCAGTCTCCAGTTAGGGCTGCTTCAAGAGGAAACAAACCATAGAGACAGAACCTAAAACTACTTTATTTTGTCAATTTTCAAAGAGCTAGCACAAACCGTGTTTCATTTAGAGTTCCCAACACATCTATCTATATAGGAAAAAACAGAGTGAAACCTAAAAATTCAAACTCTTATTGGAAACGAACGCTTCAACCTAGAAGAGTGAAAATTGGGCAGCCAAGTGGACTTAGTGAACTGATCACTACCACAATGTCTCATCAAGATTGGGTGAAAAAAGGTTTGCCGAGATTTCAGAAAACCAGTACTTTTGGACGCTTGGCACACCTTTCCAATGAAAATGTCTTTAGGCAGGCTCTGCTTAGGGCTGCTTCAAGAGGAAACAAACCATAGAGACAGAACCTAAAACTACTTTATTTTGTCAATTTTCAAAGAGCTAGCACAAACCGTGTTTCATTTAGAGTTCCCAACACATCTATCTATATAGGAGAAAACAGAGTGAAACCTAAAAATTCAAACTCTTACTGGAAACGAACGCTTCAACCTAGAAGAGTGAATATTGGGCAGCCAAGTGGGCTTAGTGAACTGATCATTACCACAGAGAATCATCAAGATTGGGTGAAAAAATGTTTGCCGACATTTCAGAAAACCAGTGCTTTTGGACGCTTGGCACACCTTTCCAATGAAAGTGTACTTAGGCAGTCTCTAGTTAGGGCTGCTTCAAGAAAAAACAAACCATGGAGACAGAACCTAAAACCACTCTATTTTGTCAATTTTCAAAGAGCTAGCACAAACCGTGTTTCATTTAGAGTTCCAATCACATCTATCTATATAGGAGAAAACAGAGAGAAACCAAAAAATTCAAACTCTTACTGGAAACGAACGCTTCAACCTAGAAGAGTGAAAATTGGGCAGCCAAGTGGACTTAGTGAACTGATCACTACCACAGAGAATCATCCAGTTTGGGTGAAAAAATATTTGCCGAGATTTCAGAAAACCAGTACTTTTGGACGCTTGGCACACGTTTCCAATGAAAGTGTATTTAGGCAGTCTCCAGTTAGGGCTGCTTGAAGAGGAAACAAACCATAGAGACAGAACCTAAAACTACTTTATTTTGTCAATTTTCAAAGAGCTAGCACAAACCGTGTTTCATTTAGAGTTCCAATCACATCTATCTATATAGGAGAAAACACAGTGAAACCTAAAAATTCAAACTCTTACTGGAAACGAACGCTTCAACTTAGAAGAGTGAAAATTGGGCAGCCAAGTGGGCTTAGTGAACTGGTCACTACCACAGAGAATCATCAATATTGGGTGAAAAAATGTTTGCCGAGATTTCAGAAAACCAGTACTTTTGGACGCTTGGCACCCCTTTCCAATGAAAATGTCTTTAGGCAGTCTCTGCTTAGGGCTGCTTCAAGAGGAAACAAACCTTAGAGACAGAACTTAGAACTATTTATTTTGTCAATTTTCAAAGAGCTAGCACAAACCGTGTTTCATTTAGAGTTCCCAACACATCTATCTATATAGGAGAAAACAGAGTGAAACCTAAAAATTCAAACTCTTACTGGAAACGAACGCTTCAACCTAGAAGAGTGAAAATTGGGAAGCCAAGTTGACTTAGTGAACTGATCACTACCACAGAGAATCATCCAGATTGGGTGAAAAAATGTTTGCCGTGATTTCAGAAAACCAGTACTTTTGGACGCTTGGCACACGTTTCCAATGAAAGTGTATTTAGGCAGTCTCCAGTTAGGGCTGCTTCAAGAGGAAACAAACCATAGAGACAGAACCTAAAACTACTTTATTTTGTCAATTTTCAAAGAGCTAGCACAAACCGTGTTTCATTTAGAGTTCCCAACACATCTATCTATATAGGAAAAAACAGAGTGAAACCTAAAAATTCAAACTCTTATTGGAAACGAACGCTTCAACCTAGAAGAGTGAAAATTGGGCAGCCAAGTGGACTTAGTGAACTGATCACTACCACAATGTCTCATCAAGATTGGGTGAAAAAAGGTTTGCCGAGATTTCAGAAAACCAGTACTTTTGGACGCTTGGCACACCTTTCCAATGAAAATGTCTTTAGGCAGGCTCTGCTTAGGGCTGCTTCAAGAGGAAACAAACCATAGAGACAGAACCTAAAACTACTTTATTTTGTCAATTTTCAAAGAGCTAGCACAAACCGTGTTTCATTTAGAGTTCCCAACACATCTATCTATATAGGAGAAAACAGAGTGAAACCTAAAAATTCAAACTCTTACTGGAAACGAACGCTTCAACCTAGAAGAGTGAATATTGGGCAGCCAAGTGGGCTTAGTGAACTGATCATTACCACAGAGAATCATCAAGATTGGGTGAAAAAATGTTTGCCGACATTTCAGAAAACCAGTGCTTTTGGACGCTTGGCACACCTTTCCAATGAAAGTGTACTTAGGCAGTCTCTAGTTAGGGCTGCTTCAAGAAAAAACAAACCATGGAGACAGAACCTAAAACCACTCTATTTTGTCAATTTTCAAAGAGCTAGCACAAACCGTGTTTCATTTAGAGTTCCCAACACATCTATCTATATAGGAGAAAACAGAGTGAAACCTAAAAACTCAAACTCTTACTGGAATCGAACGCTTCAACCTAGAAGAGTGAAAATTGGGCAGCCAAGTGAACTTAGTGAACTGATCACTACCACAATGTCTCATCAAGATTGGGTGAAAAAGGTTTGCCGAGATTTCAGAAAACCAGTACTTTTGGACGCTTGGCACACCTTTCCAATGAAAATGTCTTTAGGCAGGCTCTGCTTAGGGCTGCTTCAAGAGGAAACAAACCTTAGAGACAGAACTTAGAACTATTTATTTTGTCAATTTTCAAAGAGCTAGCACAAACCGTGTTTCATTTAGAGTTCCCAACACATCTATCTATATAGGAGATAACAGAGTGAAACCTAAAAATTCAAACTCTTCCTGGAAACGAACGCTTCTACATAGAAGAGTGAAAATTGGGAAGCCAAGTTGACTTAGTGAACTGATCACTACCACAGAGAATCATCCAGATTGGGTGAAAAAATGTTTGCCGTGATTTCAGAAAACCAGTACTTTTGGACGCTTGGCACACGTTTCCAATGAAAGTGTATTTAGGCAGTCTCCAGTTAGGGCTGCTTCAAGAGGAAACAAACCATAGAGACAGAACCTAAAACTACTTTATTTTGTCAATTTTCAAAGAGCTAGCACAAACCGTGTTTCATTTAGAGTTCCCAACACATCTATCTATATAGGAAAAAACAGAGTGAAACCTAAAAATTCAAACTCTTATTGGAAACGAACGCTTCAACCTAGAAGAGTGAAAATTGGGCAGCCAAGTGGACTTAGTGAACTGATCACTACCACAATGTCTCATCAAGATTGGGTGAAAAAAGGTTTGCCGAGATTTCAGAAAACCAGTACTTTTGGACGCTTGGCACACCTTTCCAATGAAAATGTCTTTAGGCAGGCTCTGCTTAGGGCTGCTTCAAGAGGAAACAAACCATAGAGACAGAACCTAAAACTACTTTATTTTGTCAATTTTCAAAGAGCTAGCACAAACCGTGTTTCATTTAGAGTTCCCAACACATCTATCTATATAGGAGAAAACAGAGTGAAACCTAAAAGTTCAAACTCTTACTGGAAACGAACGCTTCAACCTAGAAGAGTGAATATTGGGCAGCCAAGTGGGCTTAGTGAACTGATCATTACCACAGAGAATCATCAAGATTGGGTGAAAAAATGTTTGCCGACATTTCAGAAAACCAGTGCTTTTGGACGCTTGGCACACCTTTCCAATGAAAGTGTACTTAGGCAGTCTCTAGTTAGGGCTGCTTCAAGAAAAAACAAACCATGGAGACAGAACCTAAAACCACTCTATTTTGTCAATTTTCAAAGAGCTAGCACAAACCGTGTTTCATTTAGAGTTCCCAACACATCTATCTATATAGGAGAAAACAGAGTGAAACCTAAAAACTCAAACTCTTACTGGAATCGAACGCTTCAACCTAGAAGAGTGAAAATTGGGCAGCCAAGTGAACTTAGTGAACTGATCACTACCACAATGTCTCATCAAGATTGGGTGAAAAAGGTTTGCCGAGATTTCAGAAAACCAGTACTTTTGGACGCTTGGCACACCTTTCCAATGAAAATGTCTTTAGGCAGGCTCTGCTTAGGGCTGCTTCAAGAGGAAACAAACCTTAGAGACAGAACTTAGAACTATTTATTTTGTCAATTTTCAAAGAGCTAGCACAAACCGTGTTTCATTTAGAGTTCCCAACACATCTATCTATATAGGAGAAAACAGAGTGAAACCTAAAAATTCAAACTCTTCCTGGAAACGAACGCTTCTACATAGAAGAGTGAAAATTGGGAAGCCAAGTTGACTTAGTGAACTGATCACTACCACAGAGAATCATCCAGATTGGGTGAAAAAATGTTTGCCGTGATTTCAGAAAACCAGTACTTTTGGACGCTTGGCACACGTTTCCAATGAAAGTGTATTTAGGCAGTCTCCAGTTAGGGCTGCTTCAAGAGGAAACAAACCATAGAGACAGAACCTAAAACTACTTTATTTTGTCAATTTTCAAAGAGCTAGCACAAACCGTGTTTCATTTAGAGTTCCCAACACATCTATCTATATAGGAAAAAACAGAGTGAAACCTAAAAATTCAAACTCTTATTGGAAACGAACGCTTCAACCTAGAAGAGTGAAAATTGGGCAGCCAAGTGGACTTAGTGAACTGATCACTACCACAATGTCTCATCAAGATTGGGTGAAAAAAGGTTTGCCGAGATTTCAGAAAACCAGTACTTTTGGACACTTGGCACACCTTTCCAATGAAAATGTCTTTAGGCAGGCTCTGCTTAGGGCTGCTTCAAGAGGAAACAAACCATAGAGACAGAACCTAAAACTACTTTATTTTGTCAATTTTCAAAGAGCTAGCACAAACCGTGTTTCATTTAGAGTTCCCAACACATCTATCTATATAGGAGAAAACAGAGTGAAACCTAAAAATTCAAACTCTTACTGGAAACGAACGCTTCAACCTAGAAGAGTGAATATTGGGCAGCCAAGTGGGCTTAGTGAACTGATCATTACCACAGAGAATCATCAAGATTGGGTGAAAAAATGTTTGCCGACATTTCAGAAAACCAGTGCTTTTGGACGCTTGGCACACCTTTCCAATGAAAGTGTACTTAGGCAGTCTCTAGTTAGGGCTGCTTCAAGAAAAAACAAACCATGGAGACAGAACCTAAAACCACTCTATTTTGTCAATTTTCAAAGAGCTAGCACAAACCGTGTTTCATTTAGAGTTCCCAACACATCTATCTATATAGGAGAAAACAGAGTGAAACCTAAAAACTCAAACTCTTACTGGAATCGAACGCTTCAACCTAGAAGAGTGAAAATTGGGCAGCCAAGTGGACTTCGTGAACTGATCACTACCACAATGTCTCATCAAGATTGGGTGAAAAAGGTTTGCCGAGATTTCAGAAAACCAGTACTTTTGGACGCTTGGCACACCTTTCCAATTAAAATGTCTTTAGGTAGGCTCTGCTTAGGGCTGCTTCAAGAGGAAACAAACCTTAGAGACAGAACTTAGAACTATTTATTTTGTCAATTTTCAAAGAGCTAGCACAAACCGTGTTTCATTTAGAGTTCCCAACACATCTATCTATATAGGAGAAAACAGAGTGAAACCTAAAAATTCAAACTCTTACTGGAAACGAACGCTTCTACCTAGAAGAGTGAAAATTGGGAAGCCAAGTTGACTTAGTGAACTGATCACTACCACAGAGAATCATCCAGATTGGGTGAAAAAATGTTTGCCGTGATTTCAGAAAACCAGTACTTTTGGACGCTTGGCACACGTTTCCAATGAAAGTGTATTTAGGCAGTCTCCAGTTAGGGCTGCTTCAAGAGGAAACAAACCATAGAGACAGAACCTAAAACTACTTTATTTTGTCAATTTTCAAAGAGCTAGCACAAACCGTGTTTCATTTAGAGTTCCCAACACATCTATCTATATAGGAAAAAACAGAGTGAAACCTAAAAATTCAAACTCTTATTGGAAACGAACGCTTCAACCTAGAAGAGTGAAAATTGGGCAGCCAAGTGGACTTAGTGAACTGATCACTACCACAATGTTTCATCAAGATTGGGTGAAAAAAGGTTTGCCGAGATTTCAGAAAACCAGTACTTTTGGACGCTTGGCACACCTTTCCAATGAAAATGTCTTTAGGCAGGCTCTGCTTAGGGCTGCTTCAAGAGGAAACAAACCATAGAGACAGAACCTAAAACTACTTTATTTTGTCAATTTTCAAAGAGCTAGCACAAACCGTGTTTCATTTAGAGTTCCCAACACATATATCTATATAGGAGAAAACAGAGTGAAACCTAAAAATTCAAACTCTTACTGGAAACGAACGCTTCAACCTAGAAGAGTGAATATTGGGCAGCCAAGTGGGCTTAGTGAACTGATCATTACCACAGAGAATCATCAAGATTGGGTGAAAAAATGTTTGCCGACATTTCAGAAAACCAGTGCTTTTGGACGCTTGGCACACCTTTCCAATGAAAGTGTACTTAGGCAGTCTCTAGTTAGGGCTGCTTCAAGAAAAAACAAACCATGGAGACAGAACCTAAAACCACTCTATTTTGTCAATTTTCAAAGAGCTAGCACAAACCGTGTTTCATTTAGAGTTCCCAACACATCTATCTATATAGGAGAAAACAGAGTGAAACCTAAAAACTCAAACTCTTACTGGAAACGAACGCTTCTACCTAGAAGAGTGAAAATTGGGAAGCCAAGTTGACTTAGTGAACTGATCACTACCACAGAGAATCATCCAGATTGGGTGAAAAAATGTTTGCCGTGATTTCAGAAAACCAGTACTTTTGGACGCTTGGCACACGTTTCCAATGAAAGTGTATTTAGGCAGTCTCCAGTTAGGGCTGCTTCAAGAGGAAACAAACCATAGAGACAGAACCTAAAACTACTTTATTTTGTCAATTTTCAAAGAGCTAGCACAAACCGTGTTTCATTTAGAGTTCCCAACACATCTATCTATATAGGAGAAAACAGAGTGAAACCTAAAAATTCAAACTCTTACTGGAAACGAACGCTTCAACCTAGAAGAGTGAATATTGGGCAGCCAAGTGGGCTTAGTGAACTGATCATTACCACAGAGAATCATCAAGATTGGGTGAAAAAATGTTTGCCGACATTTCAGAAAACCAGTGCTTTTGGACGCTTGGCACACCTTTCCAATGAAAGTGTACTTAGGCAGTCTCTAGTTAGGCTGCTTCAAGAAAAAACAAACCATGGAGACAGAACCTAAAACCACTCTATTTTGTCAATTTTCAAAGAGCTAGCACAAACCGTGTTTCATTTAGAGTTCCCAACACATCTATCTATATAGGAGAAAACAGAGTGAAACCTAAAAACTCAAAACTCTACTGGAATCGAACGCTTCAACCTAGAAGAGTGAAAATTGGGCAGCCAAGTGGGTTAGTGAACTGATCACTACCACAATGTCTCATCAAGATTGGGTGAAAAAGGTTGCCGAGATTTCAGAAAACCAGTACTTTTGGACGCTTGGCACACCTTTCCAATGAAAATGTCTTTAGGCAGGCTCTGCTTAGGGCTACTTCAAGAGGAAACAAACCTTAGAGACAGAACTTAGAACTATTTATTTTGTCAATTTTCAAAGAGCTAGCACAAACCGTGTTTCATTTAGAGTTCCCAACACATCTATCTATATAGGAGAAAACAGAGTGAAACCTAAAAATTCAAACTCTTACTGGAAACGAACGCTTCTACCTAGAAGAGTGAAAATTGGGAAGCCAAGTTGACTTAGTGAACTGATCACTACCACAGAGAATCATCCAGATTGGTGAAAAAATGTTTGCCGTGATTTCAGAAAACCAGTACTTTTGGACGCTTGGCACACGTTTCCAATGAAAGTGTATTTAGGCAGTCTCCAGTTAGGGCTGCTTCAAGAGGAAACAAACCATAGAGACAGAACCTAAAACTACTTTATTTTGTCAATTTTCAAAGAGCTAGCACAAACCGTGTTTCATTTAGAGTTCCCAACACATCTATCTATATAGGAAAAAACAGAGTGAAACCTAAAAATTCAAACTCTTATTGGAAACGAACGCTTCAACCTAGAAGAGTGAAAATTGGGCAGCCAAGTGGACTTAGTGAACTGATCACTACCACAATGTCTCATCAAGATTGGGTGAAAAAAGGTTTGCCGAGATTTCAGAAAACCAGTACTTTTGGACGCTTGGCACACCTTTCCAATGAAAATGTCTTTAGGCAGGCTCTGCTTAGGGCTGCTTCAAGAGGAAACAAACCATAGAGACAGAACCTAAAACTACTTTATTTTGTCAATTTTCAAAGAGCTAGCACAAACCGTGTTTCATTTAGAGTTCCCAACACATCTATCTATATAGGAGAAAACAGAGTGAAACCTAAAAATTCAAACACTTACTGGAAACGAACGCTTCAACCTAGAAGAGTGAATATTGGGCAGCCAAGTGGGCTTAGTGAACTGATCATTACCACAGAGAATCATCAAGATTGGGTGAAAAAATGTTTGCCGACATTTCAGAAAACCAGTGCTTTTGGACGCTTGGCACACCTTTCCAATGAAAGTGTACTTAGGCAGTCTCTAGTTAGGGCTGCTTCAAGAAAAAACAAACCATGGAGACAGAACCTAAAACCACTCTATTTTGTCAATTTTCAAAGAGCTAGCACAAACCGTGTTTCATTTAGAGTTCCCAACACATCTATCTATATAGGAGAAAACAGAGAGAAACCTAAAAATTCAAACTCTTACTGGAAACGAACGCTTCAACCTAGAAGAGTGAAAATTGGGCAGCCAAGTGGACTTAGTGAACTGATCACTACCACAGAGAATCATCCAGTTTGGGTGAAAAAATATTTGCCGAGATTTCAGAAAACCAGTACTTTTGGACGCTTGGCACACGTTTCCAATGAAAGTGTATTTAGGCAGTCTCCAGTTAGGGCTGCTTGAAGAGGAAACAAACCATAGAGACAGAACCTAAAACTACTTTATTTTGTCAATTTTCAAAGAGCTAGCACAAACCGTGTTTCATTTAGAGTTCCAATCACATCTATCTATATAGGAGAAAACACAGTGAAACCTAAAAATTCAAACTCTTACTGGAAACGAACGCTTCAACTTAGAAGAGTGAAAATTGGGCAGCCAAGTGGGCTTAGTGAACTGGTCACTACCACAGAGAATCATCAATATTGGGTGAAAAAATGTTTGCCGAGATTTCAGAAAACCAGTACTTTTGGACGCTTGGCACCCCTTTCCAATGAAAATGTCTTTAGGCAGTCTCTGCTTAGGGCTGCTTCAAGAGGAAACAAACCTTAGAGACAGAACTTAGAACTATTTATTTTGTCAATTTTCAAAGAGCTAGCACAAACCGTGTTTCATTTAGAGTTCCCAACACATCTATCTATATAGGAGAAAACAGAGTGAAACCTAAAAATTCAAACTCTTACTGGAAACGAACGCTTCTACCTAGAAGAGTGAAAATTGGGAAGCCAAGTTGACTTAGTGAACTGATCACTACCACAGAGAATCATCCAGATTGGGTGAAAAAATGTTTGCCTTGATTTCAGAAAACCAGTACTTTTGGACGCTTGGCACACGTTTCCAATGAAAGTGTATTTAGGCAGTCTCCAGTTAGGGCTGCTTCAAGAGGAAACAAACCATAGAGACAGAACCAAAAACTACTTTATTTTGTCAATTTTCAAAGAGCTAGCACAAACCGTGTTTCATTTAGAGTTCCCAACACATCTATCTATATAGGAAAAAACAGAGTGAAACCTAAAAATTCAAACTCTTATTGGAAACGAACGCTTCAACCTAGAAGAGTGAAAATTGGGCAGCCAAGTGGACTTAGTGAACTGATCACTACCACAATGTCTCATCAAGATTGGGTGAAAAAAGGTTTGCCGAGATTTCAGAAAACCAGTACTTTTGGACGCTTGGCACACCTTTCCAATGAAAATGTCTTTAGGCAGGCTCTGCTTAGGGCTGCTTCAAGAGGAAACAAACCATAGAGACAGAACCTAAAACTACTTTATTTTGTCAATTTTCAAAGAGCTAGCACAAACCGTGTTTCATTTAGAGTTCCCAACACATCTATCTATATAGGAGAAAACAGAGTGAAACCTAAAAATTCAAACTCTTACTGGAAACGAACGCTTCAACCTAGAAGAGTGAATATTGGGCAGCCAAGTGGGCTTAGTGAACTGATCATTACCACAGAGAATCATCAAGATTGGGTGAAAAAATGTTTGCCGACATTTCAGAAAACCAGTGCTTTTGGACGCTTGGCACACCTTTCCAATGAAAGTGTACTTAGGCAGTCTCTAGTTAGGGCTGCTTCAAGAAAAAACAAACCATGGAGACAGAACCTAAAACCACTCTATTTTGTCAATTTTCAAAGAGCTAGCACAAACCGTGTTTCATTTAGAGTTCCCAACACATCTATCTATATAGGAGAAAACAGAGTGAAACCTAAAAACTCAAACTCTTACTGGAATTGAACGCTTCAACCTAGAAGAGTGAAAATTGGGCAGCCAAGTGGACTTAGTGAACTGATCACTACCACAATGTCTCATCAAGATTGGGTGAAAAAGGTTTGCCGAGATTTCAGAAAACCAGTACTTTTGGACGCTTGGCACACCTTTCCAATGAAAATGTCTTTAGGCAGGCTCTGCTTAGGGCTGCTTCAAGAGGAAACAAACCTTAGAGACAGAACTTAGAACTATTTATTTTGTCAATTTTCAAAGAGCTAGCACAAACCGTGTTTCATTTAGAGTTCCCAACACATCTATCTATATAGGAGAAAACAGAGTGAAACCTAAAAATTCAAACTCTTCCTGGAAACGAACGCTTCTACATAGAAGAGTGAATATTGGGAAGCCAAGTTGACTTAGTGAACTGATCACTACCACAGAGAATCATCCAGATTGGGTGAAAAAATGTTTGCCGTGATTTCAGAAAACCAGTACTTTTGGACGCTTGGCACACGTTTCCAATGAAAGTGTATTTAGGCAGTCTCCAGTTAGGGCTGCTTCAAGAGGAAACAAACCATAGAGACAGAACCTAAAACTACTTTATTTTGTCAATTTTCAAAGAGCTAGCACAAACCGTGTTTCATTTAGAGTTCCCAACACATCTATCTATATAGGAAAAAACAGAGTGAAACCTAAAAATTCAAACTCTTATTGGAAACGAACGCTTCAACCTAGAAGAGTGAAAATTGGGCAGCCAAGTGGACTTAGTGAACTGATCACTACCACAATGTCTCATCAAGATTGGGTGAAAAAAGGTTTGCCGAGATTTCAGAAAACCAGTACTTTTGGACGCTTGGCACACCTTTCCAATGAAAATGTCTTTAGGCAGGCTCTGCTTAGGGCTGCTTCAAGAGGAAACAAACCATAGAGACAGAACCTAAAACTACTTTATTTTGTCAATTTTCAAAGAGCTAGCACAAACCGTGTTTCATTTAGAGTTCCCAACACATCTATCTATATAGGAGAAAACAGAGTGAAACCTAAAAATTCAAACTCTTACTGGAAACGAACGCTTCAACCTAGAAGAGTGAATATTGGGCAGCCAAGTGGGCTTAGTGAACTGATCATTACCACAGAGAATCATCAAGATTGGGTGAAAAAATGTTTGCCGACATTTCAGAAAACCAGTGCTTTTGGACACTTGGCACACCTTTCCAATGAAAGTGTACTTAGGCAGTCTCTAGTTAGGGCTGCTTCAAGAAAAAACAAACCATGGAGACAGAACCTAAAACTACTCTATTTTGTCAATTTTCAAAGAGCTAGCACAAACCGTGTTTCATTTAGAGTTCCCAACACATCTATCTATATAGGAGAAAACAGAGTGAAACCTAAAAATTCAAACTCTTACTGGAATCGAACGCTTCAGCCTAGAAGAGTGAAAATTGGGCAGCCAAGTGGACTTAGTGAACTGATCACTACCACAATGTCTCATCAAGATTGGGTGAAAAAAGGTTTGCCGAGATTTCAGAAAACCAGTACTTTTGGACGCTTGGCACACCTTTCCAATGAAAATGTCTTTAGGCAGGCTCTGCTTAGGGCTGCTTCAAGAGGAAACAACCTTTGAGACAGAACTTAGAACTACTTTATTTTGTCAATTTTCAAAGAGCTAGCACAAACCGTGTTTCATTTAGAGTTCCCAACACATCTATCTATATAGGAGAAAACAGAGTGAAACCTAAAAATTCAAACTCTTACTGGAAAAGAACGCTTCAACCTAGAAGAGTGAAAATTGGGCAGCCAAGTGGACTTAGTGAACTGATCATTACCACAGAGAATCATCAATATTGGGTGAAAAAATGTTTGCCGAGATTTCAGAAAACCAGTACTTTTGGACGCTTGGCACACCTTTCCAATGAAAGTTCTTTAGGCAGGCTCTGCTTAGGGCTGCTTCAAGAGGAAACAAACCATAGAGACAGAACCTAAAACTACTTTATTTTGTCAATTTTCAAAGAGCTAGCACAAACCGTGTTTCATTTAGAGTTCCCAACACATCTATCTATATAGGAAAAAACAGAGTGAAACCTAAAAATTCAAACTCTTATTGGAAACGAACGCTTCAACCTAGAAGAGTGAAAATTGGGCAGCCAAGTGGACTTAGTGAACTGATCACTACCACAATGTCTCATCAAGATTGGGTGAAAAAAGGTTTGCCGAGATTTCAGAAAACCAGTACTTTTGGACGCTTGGCACACCTTTCCAATGAAAATTCTTTAGGCAGGCTCTGCTTAGGGCTGCTTCAAGAGGAAACAAACCATAGAGAAAGAACCTAAATCTACTTTATTTTGTCAATTTTCAAAGAGCTAGCACAAGCCGTGTTTCATTTAGAGTTCCCAACCCATCTATCTATATAGGAGAAAACACAGTGAAACCTAAAAATTCAAACTCTTCCTGGAAACACACGCTTCAACCTAGAAGAGTGAAAATTTGGCAGCCAAGTGGGCTTAGTGAAATGATCACTACCACAGAGAATCATCAATATTGGGTGAAAAAATGTTTGCCGAGATTTCAGAAAACCAGTACTTTTGGACGTTTGGCACCCCTTTCCAATGAAAATGTCTTTAGGCAGTCTCTGCTTAGGGCTGCTTCAAGAGGAAACAAACCTTAGAGACAGAACTTAGAACAATTTATTTTGTCAATTTTCAAAGAGCTAGCACAAACCGTGTTTCATTTAGAGTTCCCAACACATCTATCTATATAGGAAAAAACAGAGTGAAACCTAAAAATTCAAACTCTTATTGGAAACGAACGCTTCAACCTAGAAGAGTGAAAATTGGGAAGCCACGTTGACTTAGTGAACTGATCACTACCACAGAGAATCATCCAGATTGGGTGAAAAAATGTTTGCCGTGATTTCAGAAAACCAGTACTTTTGGACGCTTGGCACACGTTTCCAATGAAAGTGTATTTAGGCAGTCTCCAGTTAGGGCTGCTTCAAGAGGAAACAAACCATAGAGACAGAACCTAAAACTACTTTATTTTGTCAATTTTCAAAGAGCTAGCACAAACCGTGTTTCATTTAGAGTTCCCAACACATCTATCTATATAGGAGAAAACAGAGTGAAACCTAAAAATTCAAACTCTTACTGGAAACGAACGCTTCAACCTAGAAGAGTGAATATTGGGCAGCCAAGTGGGCTTAGTGAACTGATCATTACCACAGAGAATCATCAAGATTGGGTGAAAAAATGTTTGCCGAGATTTCAGAAAACCAGTGCTTTTGGACGCTTGGCACACCTTTCCAATGAAAGTGTACTTAGGCAGTCTCTAGTTAGGGCTGCTTCAAGAAAAAACAAACCATGGAGACAGAACCTAAAACTACTCTATTTTGTCAATTTTCAAAGAGCTAGCACAAACCGTGTTTCATTTAGAGTTCCCAACACATCTATCTATATAGGAGAAAACAGAGTGAAACCTAAAAATTCAAACTCTTACTGGAATCGAACGCTTCAACCTAGAAGAGTGAAAATTGGGCAGCCAAGTGGACTTAGTGAACTGATCACTACCACAATGTCTCATCAAGATTGGGTGAAAAAAGGTTTGCCGAGATTTCAGAAAACCAGTACTTTTGGACGCTTGGCACACCTTTCCAATGAAAATGTCTTTAGGCAGGCTCTGCTTAGGGCTGCTTCAAGAGGAAACAACCTTTGAGACAGAACTTAGAACTACTTTATTTTGTCAATTTTCAAAGAGCTAGCACAAACCGTGTTTCATTTAGAGTTCCCAACACATCTATCTATATAGGAGAAAACAGAGTGAAACCTAAAAATTCAAACTCTTATTGGAAACGAACGCTTCAACCTAGAAGAGTGAATATTGGGCAGCCAAGTGGGCTTAGTGAACTGATCACTACCACAGAGAATCATCCAGATTGGGTGAAAAAATGTTTGCCGAGATTTCAGAAAACCAGTACTTTTGGACGCTTGGCACACGTTTCCAATGAAAGTGTATTTAGGCAGTCTCCAGTTAGGGCTGCTTCAAGAGGAAACAACCTTTGAGACAGAACCTAAAACTACTTTATTTTGTCAATTTTCAAAGAGCTAGCACAAACCGTGTTTCATTTAGAGTTCCCAACACATCTATCTATATAGGAAAAAACAGAGTGAAACCTAAAAATTCAAACTCTTATTGGAAACGAACGCTTCAACCTAGAAGAGTGAAAATTGGGCAGCCAAGTGGACTTAGTGAACTGATCACTACCACAATGTCTCATCAAGATTGGGTGAAAAAAGGTTTGCCGAGATTTCAGAAAACCAGTACTTTTGGACGCTTGGCACACCTTTCCAATGAAAATGTCTTTAGGCAGGCTCTGCTTAGGGCTGCTTCAAGAGGAAACAAACCATAGAGACAGAACCTAAAACTACTTTATTTTGTCAATTTTCAAAGAGCTAGCACAAACCGTGTTTCATTTAGAGTTCCCAACACATCTATCTATATAGGAGAAAACAGAGTGAAACCTAAAAATTCAAACTCTTACTGGAAACGAACGCTTCAACCTAGAAGAGTGAATATTGGGCAGCCAAGTGGGCTTAGTGAACTGATCATTACCACAGAGAATCATCAAGATTGGGTGAAAAAATGTTTGCCAAGATTTCAGAAAACCAGTGCTTTTGGACGCTTGGCACACCTTTCCAATGAAAGTGTACTTAGGCAGTCTCTAGTTAGGGCTGCTTCAAGAAAAAACAAACCATGGAGACAGAACCTAAAACTACTCTATTTTGTCAATTTTCAAAGAGCTAGCACAAACCGTGTTTCATTTAGAGTTCCCAACACATCTATCTATATAGGAGAAAACAGAGTGAAACCTAAAAATTCAAACTCTTACTGGAATCGAACGCTTCAACCTAGAAGAGTGAAAATTGGGCAGCCAAGTGGACTTAGTGAACTGATCACTACCACAATGTCTCATCAAGATTGGGTGAAAAAAGGTTTGCCGAGATTTCAGAAAACCAGTACTTTTGGACGCTTGGCACACCTTTCCAATGAAAATGTCTTTAGGCAGGCTCTGCTTAGGGCTGCTTCAAGAGGAAACAACCTTTGAGACAGAACTTAGAACTACTTTATTTTGTCAATTTTCAAAGAGCTAGCACAAACCGTGTTTCATTTAGAGTTCCCAACACATCTATCTATATAGGAGAAAACAGAGTGAAACCTAAAAATTCAAACTCTTATTGGAAACGAACGCTTCAACCTAGAAGAGTGAATATTGGGCAGCCAAGTGGGCTTAGTGAACTGATCACTACCACAGAGAATCATCCAGATTGGGTGAAAAAATGTTTGCCGAGATTTCAGAAAACCAGTACTTTTGGACGCTTGGCACACGTTTCCAATGAAAGTGTATTTAGGCAGTCTCCAGTTAGGGCTGCTTCAAGAGGAAACAACCTTTGAGACAGAACCTAAAACTACTTTATTTTGTCAATTTTCAAAGAGCTAGCACAAACCGTGTTTCATTTAGAGTTCCCAACACATCTATCTATATAGGAAAAAACAGAGTGAAACCTAAAAATTCAAACTCTTATTGGAAACGAACGCTTCAACCTAGAAGAGTGAAAATTGGGCAGCCAAGTGGACTTAGTGAACTGATCACTACCACAATGTCTCATCAAGATTGGGTGAAAAAAGGTTTGCCGAGATTTCAGAAAACCAGTACTTTTGGACGCTTGGCACACCTTTCCAATGAAAATGTCTTTAGGCAGGCTCTGCTTAGGGCTGCTTCAAGAGGAAACAAACCATAGAGACAGAACCTAAAACTACTTTATTTTGTCAATTTTCAAAGAGCTAGCACAAACCGTGTTTCATTTAGAGTTCCCAACACATCTATCTATATAGGAGAAAACAGAGTGAAACCTAAAAATTCAAACTCTTACTGGAAACGAACGCTTCAACCTAGAAGAGTGAATATTGGGCAGCCAAGTGGGCTTAGTGAACTGATCATTACCACAGAGAATCATCAAGATTGGGTGAAAAAATGTTTGCCGAGATTTCAGAAAACCAGTGCTTTTGGACGCTTGGCACACCTTTCCAATGAAAGTGTACTTAGGCAGTCTCTAGTTAGGGCTGCTTCAAGAAAAAACAAACCATGGAGACAGAACCTAAAACTACTCTATTTTGTCAATTTTCAAAGAGCTAGCACAAACCGTGTTTCATTTAGAGTTCCCAACACATCTATCTATATAGGAGAAAACAGAGTGAAACCTAAAAATTCAAACTCTTACTGGAATCGAACGCTTCAACCTAGAAGAGTGAAAATTGGGCAGCCAAGTGGACTTAGTGAACTGATCACTACCACAATGTCTCATCAAGATTGGGTGAAAAAAGGTTTGCCGAGATTTCAGAAAACCAGTACTTTTGGACGCTTGGCACACCTTTCCAATGAAAATGTCTTTAGGCAGGCTCTGCTTAGGGCTGCTTCAAGAGGAAACAACCTTTGAGACAGAACTTAGAACTACTTTATTTTGTCAATTTTCAAAGAGCTAGCACAAACCGTGTTTCATTTAGAGTTCCCAACACATCTATCTATATAGGAGAAAACAGAGTGAAACCTAAAAATTCAAACTCTTACTGGAAAAGAACGCTTCAACCTAGAAGAGTGAAAATTGGGCAGCCAAGTGGACTTAGTGAACTGATCATTACCACAGAGAATCATCAATATTGGGTGAAAAAATGTTTGCCGAGATTTCAGAAAACCAGTACTTTTGGACGCTTGGCACACCTTTCCAATGAAAGTTCTTTAGGCAGGCTCTGCTTAGGGCTGCTTCAAGAGGAAACAAACCATAGAGACAGAACCTAAAACTACTTTATTTTGTCAATTTTCAAAGAGCTAGCACAAACCGTGTTTCATTTAGAGTTCCCAACACATCTATCTATATAGGAAAAAACAGAGTGAAACCTAAAAATTCAAACTCTTATTGGAAACGAACGCTTCAACCTAGAAGAGTGAAAATTGGGCAGCCAAGTGGACTTAGTGAACTGATCACTACCACAATGTCTCATCAAGATTGGGTGAAAAAAGGTTTGCCGAGATTTCAGAAAACCAGTACTTTTGGACGCTTGGCACACCTTTCCAATGAAAATTCTTTAGGCAGGCTCTGCTTAGGGCTGCTTCAAGAGGAAACAAACCATAGAGAAAGAACCTAAATCTACTTTATTTTGTCAATTTTCAAAGAGCTAGCACAAGCCGTGTTTCATTTAGAGTTCCCAACCCATCTATCTATATAGGAGAAAACACAGTGAAACCTAAAAATTCAAACTCTTCCTGGAAACACACGCTTCAACCTAGAAGAGTGAAAATTTGGCAGCCAAGTGGGCTTAGTGAAATGATCACTACCACAGAGAATCATCAATATTGGGTGAAAAAATGTTTGCCGAGATTTCAGAAAACCAGTACTTTTGGACGCTTGGCACCCCTTTCCAATGAAAATGTCTTTAGGCAGTCTCTGCTTAGGGCTGCTTCAAGAGGAAACAAACCTTAGAGACAGAACTTAGAACTATTTATTTTGTCAATTTTCAAAGAGCTAGCACAAACCGTGTTTCATTTAGAGTTCCCAACACATCTATCTATATAGGAAAAAACAGAGTGAAACCTAAAAATTCAAACTCTTATTGGAAACGAACGCTTCAACCTAGAAGAGTGAAAATTGGGAAGCCACGTTGACTTAGTGAACTGATCACTACCACAGAGAATCATCCAGATTGGGTGAAAAAATGTTTGCCGTGATTTCAGAAAACCAGTACTTTTGGACGCTTGGCACACGTTTCCAATGAAAGTGTATTTAGGCAGTCTCCAGTTAGGGCTGCTTCAAGAGGAAACAAACCATAGAGACAGAACCTAAAACTACTTTATTTTGTCAATTTTCAAAGAGCTAGCACAAACCGTGTTTCATTTAGAGTTCCCAACACATCTATCTATATAGGAGAAAACAGAGTGAAACCTAAAAATTCAAACTCTTACTGGAAACGAACGCTTCAACCTAGAAGAGTGAATATTGGGCAGCCAAGTGGGCTTAGTGAACTGATCATTACCACAGAGAATCATCAAGATTGGGTGAAAAAATGTTTGCCGAGATTTCAGAAAACCAGTGCTTTTGGACGCTTGGCACACCTTTCCAATGAAAGTGTACTTAGGCAGTCTCTAGTTAGGGCTGCTTCAAGAAAAAACAAACCATGGAGACAGAACCTAAAACTACTCTATTTTGTCAATTTTCAAAGAGCTAGCACAAACCGTGTTTCATTTAGAGTTCCCAACACATCTATCTATATAGGAGAAAACAGAGTGAAACCTAAAAATTCAAACTCTTACTGGAATCGAACGCTTCAACCTAGAAGAGTGAAAATTGGGCAGCCAAGTGGACTTAGTGAACTGATCACTACCACAATGTCTCATCAAGATTGGGTGAAAAAAGGTTTGCCGAGATTTCAGAAAACCAGTACTTTTGGACGCTTGGCACACCTTTCCAATGAAAATGTCTTTAGGCAGGCTCTGCTTAGGGCTGCTTCAAGAGGAAACAACCTTTGAGACAGAACTTAGAACTACTTTATTTTGTCAATTTTCAAAGAGCTAGCACAAACCGTGTTTCATTTAGAGTTCCCAACACATCTATCTATATAGGAGAAAACAGAGTGAAACCTAAAAATTCAAACTCTTACTGGAAAAGAACGCTTCAACCTAGAAGAGTGAAAATTGGGCAGCCAAGTGGGCTTAGTGAACTGATCACTACCACAGAGAATCATCCAGATTGGGTGAAAAAATGTTTGCCGAGATTTCAGAAAACCAGTACTTTTGGACGCTTGGCACACGTTTCCAATGAAAGTGTATTTAGGCAGTCTCCAGTTAGGGCTGCTTCAAGAGGAAACAACCTTTGAGACAGAACCTAAAACTACTTTATTTTGTCAATTTTCAAAGAGCTAGCACAAACCGTGTTTCATTTAGAGTTCCCAACACATCTATCTGTATAGGAGAAAACAGAGTGAAACCTAAAAATTCAAACTCTTACTGGAAAAGAACGCTTCAACCTAGAAGAGTGAAAATTGGGCATCCAAGTGGACTTAGTGAACTGATCATTACCACAGAGAATCATCAATATTGGGTGAAAAAATGTTTGCCGAGATTTCAGAAAACCAGTACTTTTGGACGCTTGGCACACCTTTCCAATGAAAATTCTTTAGGCAGGCTCTGCTTAGGGCTGCTTCAAGAGGAAACAAACCATAGAGACAGAACCTAAATCTACTTTATTTTGTCAATTTTCAAAGAGCTAGCACAAGCCGTGTTTCATTTAGAGTTCCCAACCCATCTATCTATATAGGAGAAAACACAGTGAAACCTAAAAATTCAAACTCTTACTGGAAACACACGCTTCAACCTAGAAGAGTGAAAATTTGGCAGCCAAGTGGGCTTAGTGAACTGATCACTACCACAGAGAATCATCAATATTGGGTGAAAAAATGTTTGCCGAGATTTCAGAAAACCAGTGCTTTTGGACGCTTGGCACACCTTTCCAATGAAAGTGTACTTAGGCAGTCTCTAGTTAGGGCTGCTTCAAGAAAAACAAACCATGGAGACAGAACCTAAAACTACTCTACTTTGTCAATTTTCAAAGAGCTAGCACAAACCGTGTTTCATTTAGAGTTCCCAACACATCTATCTATATAGGGAGAAACAGAGTGAAACCTAAAAATTCAAACTCTTACTGGAATCGAACGCTTCAACCTAGAAGAGTGAAAATTGGGCAGCCAAGTGGACGTAGTGAACTGATCACTACCACAATGTCTCATCAAGATTGGGTGAAAAAAGGTTTGCCGAGATTTTCAGAAAACCAGTACTTTTGGACGCTTGGCACCCACCCTTATCCAATGAAAATGTCTTTA